>NC_135420.1:27885956-27905956 GCF_051991245.1 Festucalex cinctus | reverse complement strand
TGGATAGATGGATGGATGGATGGATGGATGGATGGATGGATGGATGATAAATGGATGGTTGAAGGAAAGAATGGATGGATGATGGATAGATAGATGGATGGATGAATGATGGAGGGATGATTGAATGGAAGAAAGGATGGATGATGGATGGATGGATGATGGATGGAGGAAAGGATGGATCATGGATGGATCATGATGATGGATGGATGGATGGATGGATGGATGGATGGATGGATGGATGGATGATGAATGGATGGATGAATCATGATGGATGGATGGTTGAAGGAAAGAATGGATGGATGATGGATAGATGGATGGATGATGGATGGTTGAAGGAAAGAATGGATGGATGATGGATGCATCATGATGGATGGATGAATGATGGAGGGATGATTGAATGGAAGGATGGATGGATCATGATGGATGGATGATGGATGGAAGAAAGGATGGATGATGGATGGATGGATGATGGATGGAGGAAAGGATGGATCATGGATGGATCATGATGATGGATGGATGGATGGATGGATGGATGGATGATGAATGGATGGATGAATCATGATGGATGGATGGTTGAAGGAAAGAATGGATGGATGATGGATAGATAGATGGATGGATGGATGGATGGATGATGGATGGTTGAAGGAAAGAATGGATGGATGATGGATGCATCATGATGGATGGATGGATGATGGAGGGATGATTGAATGGAAGGATGGATGGATCATGATCATGGATGGATCATGATGATGGATGGATGGATGATGAATGGATGGATGAATCATGATGGATGGATGGTTGAAGGAAAGAATGGATGGATGATGGATAGATAGATGGATGGATGGATGGATGGATGGATGGATGATGGATGGTTGAAGGAAAGAATGGATGGATGATGGATGCATCATGATGGATGGATGGATGATGGAGGGATGATTGAATGGAAGGATGGATGGATGGATGATGGATAGAAGAAAGGATGGATGATGGATGGATGGATGATGGATGGCGGAAAGGATGGATCATGATGGATGGATGGTTGAAGGAAAGAATGGATGGATGATGGATGGATGGTTGAATGGAAGGATGGATGATGGATGGATGGATGGACGGACGGATCTGAGAAAGTTGTGCCATTTTTACCAGCGAGGCAGCACGTTTTCCCCCGCAACAGACATCAAACGACGATTTCCATTTTTTCTATCCGAGCGTGCGGCTGTCGGTGGTCTCGTCCACAAGGTGAAATCGTCGTCGCGCTGAGCCATCCGCTCATTTGGCAAGTTGCGGAAGTCGGACATCCCCGAGCAGCGAAAGGTGAAACCGTCAATCGCTCCGGCAGGGAATCCGCCGCTGCCTTCCGGTCTCGTCCATCACAATCCTGATGAGAGACTCGCCCTCGCGTAGGCCCCGCCCCCCCGACCGCCACGCAACCAATCGGCAGATCCGCCGCCTGTCAGCAGTGATGAATAGTCGGGCCTGCCCGGCAGCTGCGGTTGCCGCAGGCGGCACAGATGGCCCGCCGGCGGACTGTTTTCGAGCGCTTGGTCAACGTCGTCCGGGGCAACCGCAACGTTGTTTTCAACTTACTAACACAATGTCGGCTTGAGCTCCGTAGGTCCGAACGATCATGAATTGTTACGGAATGCAAGCTCATCTCGAATTGGAGCTTGGGATCGTGTCACCACAGTCCCGTCTCGTATTTCTCGTTCTTTTTTTGTCGCAATATTAGACAAGTGACTTCCCCGGCATTCCGGGTTTTTTTTTTTGTGTATGCCAATCACACAATGATTCACACGATAAACCCACTAAAAGGGAATTGAATTTTTCCTTCATATTTACCTCCAAAGTTTGCGTGCTCATTCGAATCCGTATAGTTACCGGCACGGTGGGCGAGTGGTTAGTACGTCCGCCTCCCTGTACTGAGAACGCAAGTTCGAGTCCAGGCTCCGGCCATTCCTGGGTGGAGTTTGCATGTTTCTCCCCGTGCCCGCGTGGGTCTTCTCCGGGTACTCCCCTCTCCTCCCGCATTCCAAAATACACGCATGGCAGGTTAATCGGACGCTCCGAGTTGTCACTTAGGTGTGCCCTGCGATTGGCTGGCAACCAGTTCAGGGTGTACCCCGCCTACTGCCCATCTGGGATAGGCTCCAGCACCCCCCCCCTCCTCGACTCTTGTGAGGAATCAGCGGTCTAGAAAACAGATGGATAAATTGATCCAATGACTGCTCGTTTGAGACGCCAAGTAATAAAGCACTTGACTGTCAATTCTACCACATTTCTGACAGTTTACTGTGAATTTCGCGCCACTCGACGCAATTAATAAATGCGACGATAACGACGGCAATACGCGAAGCGGTCCTGCTGCTGACTGCAACTCTGCGAGGCAGAAAGCAGCTGCGGCGCGAAGGTTGAGAGAGGAAAAAAAAAAACCTGCATAGTTAGGAACAACCATTAACGTGATATGAAAATGAACAGATGGAGATAAGGAGTGGGAGGGAGGGAGGGAGGGAGGGGAGGGTTTTCAAATGCATCATGGGAACTCCCTCTGGCACTTTCTGCCACACGACAGAATCGACTGTAGCGCTAACCTGAGCGCAAGCCGCAAGACAGTCTGTCGTCGTCGAGCAAGTTCGACGTTGACGATTTGATTTGGGCTCAGACGTGTCAGGCGACCCATTTAAAGGCCCAGTATGGCGGTTTCACTCAGGAAAATGCAATTTTCAATACAGGATGTACACACTTTACCTTTCTCTCAGTCTACACGTCTGGGTTTATGTTCATCTTTGGTGGTGATTTTGTCCTAAGCCAACAGCCTGTATTTTGCCATTTTGTGTTTGTTTTGTAAACAGCGGGATGTTTCTGTGGAACCCTCCAGCCAATCACAGAGCGGGGAGGGAGGAGGGGGGGCGTGTCGCAAACGGCGAACATGTCGGCTGCGTGACGTCACTCCCGCGGCAATTTGACAGCACGAACGGATTTTCAATTTCCTTTTTTTTTTTCACTCACTCACTCACTCACTCACAGAAGCTTACATGTGCGAATGAGTGTGTGTCACGCAGAAGTGACGTCATCTATCAGCAGCCAATAGAAAAGCATCTTCAGATGATGTCACTCCCATGGTGTTTTTTTTTTTTTTTTTTTTTTAAATATTGTGCACAAGTAATACACTTTAAAAAAAAATCGAAAACTAAAAGTGAAACTAACAAACTCAACTAAAACTAAAAATTTAGTAAATAATTAAAACTAATAAAAATGGAGCATTAAGCCTTAATATTTTTATTTCAATGCTGTTCAAAACTTACAACCTGTATAAGATCAATAAATAATACATTTTCATGCAAATCTTACACTGTACAAGTTTACTGATTAGTATTTTCTAAAATGTAATTTTTTTTTATTTTTATTTTTTAAATCGCAACAATTGACTTATGAATTCGTATCGGGATTAATCGGTATCGAATCGACCTATGAATTGTGATATTTATTAATCGAATCGTCAGGTACTAGGCAATTCACACCCCAAACTAAAACTAATAAAAAGTAACAGAACCACCCAGAAAACAAATTAAAACCACTCAATTAAAAAAACAAAACAAAACTCAAACCCAAATCAAAACTAACTAAAAATGAAAAATTCCCAAACGATAATAACTGATTCCATTTGGTGACGAAGACTTTTTGCGCCATTATTGTGAAGATTTCTTGTTCAAGCGGTTTCCAGGAGTCTTCTATTTATTTCCCATCAGCCACTGCTCAGCCTCGCCTGCAGTAATAAGCAATCCGTCCCTCCATTATATCTATTGAACTCATTTGTCACCAGCCGGGGCAAAATGGCCAATCAATAAAGTTAAAAGCCTTCAACCTTCCCTGACAAGAATAACAGCTACGCCATTCGAGATCCGTGACTCAGCCGCGACCCAAAAGTGGGCGCTGGAGCCATTTTGGGCTAGGCGGGAGTACAATTACACGGGGGTCTTCGGTTTACGTTGGTACGACATTTGACATTTCGAGGTTCCGTTTTCACGCGATAGGAGAAAGCAGGCTTTCATTGGAATGTTGTCATTTTTTTTTTTTTTTTTAAATACAAAAACGTCATTTTTGGTCTCTCCGTTGGCCCCCCGGGGCCCCGTCGTTGACGGATGCCCGCATTTATGACGCGAATTGAGCGTTCACTGCCATTGACGGAAAAAACCGTCAAAATGCTTTTTTTTTTTTTTTGCTTTTTTTTTTTGCTGGGCTGGCAGTGAACGTGTTACTCGACAAGTAATCGATTATCAAATTAATCGACAACTATTTAAATAATCGAGTAATCGTTTGGAAGTTGTGGAAATGTGGAAGTTGGTTGCGCATACAAAAAAAAAAAAAAAAAAAGTTCATGTCAAGGTCACAAGAGTTGAGAACCGATTAGTGGTCCCCAACCACTTACCGTATTTCCGGTTGATTTATTATCTGAGGGCATAAACGATATTTGATTTTGAAAAGTGACCGCATTCTCTGTTTACAATTTGTTTACGATGATTACATTACGAATAGCGACAAACGGTTGAATTAATTAAGTAAAAAATAAAAAATAAAAAATGATCTGTTTTGATCCCAAATATTTGTTTATTATGTAGCTACTAGCATTTGTTACGTGGAAAGCAATATAGTGCGACTACGTGAGCAATTTGTGGAGAGGAGTCAAAAGTGAAAGCGAAAGAAGGAAAGGGATCTTGTCACGGCTGTCTGAGTTAATGCGCAGCAGGCTGATCGCGAAGGCCGACGTGTCTCCACTTGGCACTCGCTTTCTCTGGGGACTTAACATACTTCTGTCAACCATCCTGTACGATTACGGACCTCCGAGAGCTGCACTCGCCACAGGAAAAGCTCAGCTAGGGAACTATTTGAACGACTCGTTCGCTGCCAGCCACTTTCACTGAAGCAGCAATTAACATAATTAGATTATATGGCACTTTACTCGACTTTAATTTATTTAACTCAATCGCCGGTGTAATTACCTTATTTATTTATTGATTGAAATTTGATTTTTTATTTTATTTAGTTTTTAGTATTATTATTATTATTAATTCAATATCTGGTGTAATAATCTTTTATTGATTGATTTATTGATTGACTGAATTATTATTATTATTATTATTATTATTAATTAAATCTCTGGTGTAATAACCTTATTTATTGATTGAATTATTTTTTATTGTATTATTATTATTTATTTATTTATTCTTTTTTATTTTTTTATTTAATAACCGTTGTAATAACCTTATTTATTGATAGATTTAATTTTTATTTATTTATTTATTTATTATTATTATTATTAATTCAATCTCTGGTGTAATAACCTTATTTAGTGATTGACTGAATTTTTATTTTTTATTTTATTATTATTATTATTATTATTATTATTATTAATTCACTCTCCGGTGTAATAACCTTATTTATTTATTTATTGATTGAATTTTTATTTATTATTATTATTATTATTATTATTAATTAAATCTCTGGTGTAATAACCTTATTTATTGATTGATTGAATTATTATTATTATTTTATTTTATTATCTGTGCTTATTGCTGCTGGACATGTAAATTTCCCAGAGGGAGCCATCCCAAAGGGATCAATAAAGTCAAGTCTAAATCTAAGTGACAAGCCACGTCTTCATGTCAGAAGCTTCTGTATATTCTTGCATAAAAAAAAAACACCCAAAAAAAAAACAAAAAAACGTATAAATACGTTTTTGGGAGTGAAGGACAAAGTATAACTAAAACGTATATACTCGTCTTTGGGTTAGAATGGGTTATTAAATACTGTGCATAATTTCTCTTGTTCTTTTTTCATGCTGTCATCTGTATCTTTGTATGTCCATATTTGAGTTCCGTCTTCAACTAATAGAGACGCAAGTTTTTAATTTTTTTTTTTTTTTCTTGGTTCCCAAAGAAAGGGGTCCGATGTTACCGATTCGCGTGAAACTCTGGCGAGCCTCCTGCTGCATGAATGGCAGCTGAGCCAATATTGATTCTTGTTGCAACCTTTTCATGCAGCGACACTCGATTCGACAGTCAGTTCACGAGTAAACGGAAAGCCGCTCGATTAAAGCGCCTCTCATAAGACATCTGGTCATGAATAGCTTGCAAGCGATGGATTATTATTTTTGGTTTGTTTTTAATGCAGGTGCATGAGGAATCTATGAAAAATGTGAGCCTAAAATTAGGTTTGGATTCAGTTCAGTTCAGGTTTAAAAGTGAGTGTAAACGGCTATTTTAAAAATGGAACTGAAAAAAAAATACACCTTACAAACCATGTGTTTGAGTTAATTTATTAAAATTTCATATTATACTTTGCAGTAACAATAAAGTATTTAGGATATAGCTCACTTTTCTAGGACATTTTTGTTTCATTATTATTTTCATTATTATTTTGTCCCATGTACTTTTTATGGTTCAATATTTTTTTTTAAATAATATTATTCTTTTGTTAATTTACAGTTTTTGAAAAATATTTACTAATAAACACTTTGTACTTAATTTAAGGAATTCTCTAAAGTTTATTATTTATTTGTTTAACAAACATTTTGAAGATGTGTTCGTTCTTTCAGTTCAGGTTTAAGTTGAGTGGCAACTGCTTTTGAAATATATAATTAACAAAAAATATTAATACTTCGTTCATATTATACTTTGCAGTATAATGACATATTTAGGCTATAGCTTACTTTTCTAGGACTTTTTTTTTTTATTAGTGTTTATTTTGTCCCATATACTTTTAATGCTATTTATGTTATCTTCAAAAATATATTTTTTTAATAATATATTAATACTTCATTCATATTATACTTTGTAGTATAATTACATATTTAGACTATAGCTTACTTTTGTAGGACATTTTTTTTTTTATTAGTTATTAGTATTATTTTGTCCCATATACTTTTAATGCTATTTATGTTATCTTCAAAAATATATAATTTTTTATTTTATTTTTTTTAATTTTTTTTTTTTTTTTAAGATAAATAAATATAATATATAATAAAAAAATAAAATAAAAATAAAAAATAAAAATAAAAAATATATATATAATTTTTTAATAATATTATTTTTTGGCTTTTCTCATATTTTTTTTACCCAATTTACAGTTTTTTCATATTTACTATTTTCGTACTTAGTTTAAGGAATCCTCTAAGGTTAATTATTCGCTTTACAAGCATTTTGAAGCGCCCCTATTATTCATAACAAAGTAAGAATTCCAATTATGTATCGACAGCACAGACAGGATTTATGAGACGAGCGCTCGCATATTTCGAGACGGTATTGATATGACATACGGGGCACGAGAAAACATCCGTTGGCAAGCTGTCAGACTGGATATTTGTATCGGTTGATAACATGTTGATTTGAGACGTTTTGGCTTACAGGCAAAGTCCAAAAAATAAAAATAAAAAAATAAAAAAATAGTTCCCCGTGATGTGATGTCAAGATTCACATCCGACTGATTGATTGAGGTTTGAGGAAATTCGTTTTCGGTGAATCCGTGTTCATGAGAGAGAAAGAAATGCATCGCATGCATTTGAGATTGCTTCAAGGCATTCTTCAAAATAGCTCCACCTGGCCAAGGTGATTAATTACCTTGACCCACTCCAGATAATACCTCGCAACCTCTGCCCTTCCCCTCGAAACCGGTGGCAGGAGATCAACTTGTTCTCTGTTTTTTGATGAATGAACGGAGAGCCAAGCGTCGACGTTTGGCCACTCGGTTGTTGAACGTTGCCCTTGAAAAGCGCACGCGGGTCCGCTGAGAATGAAGGGAAGATGACGCAAAGGTTAGTCGTTATGTCGGCTGTGACGGCAAAACGCCCGCGGCTGCTTTTGAGATCCGACTTTGATCCGCTCACACTCGACTCTTCTGAGACAATAGGAGATTATTTGGAATGCATAAATATACGTAAATATGTTTTGTTACATTGTGGGGAAAAAACAACTCTGAGTATGTTGCATATATATATATATATATATATATATATATATATATATATATATTAGGGGTGTGAATTGCCTCGTACCTGACGATTCGATTCGTATCACGATTCACAGGTCACGATTCGATTCGATACCGATTAATCCCGATACGAATTTATAAGTCGATTGTTGCGATTTTTTTTCATTCAAATTTAGAAAATACTAATCAGTAAGCTTGTAGAGTGTAAGATTTATATGAAAATGTATTATTTATTTATCTGAAATTTCAGTCTTATAGAGGTTGTAATCTGTTTCATGTTTGAACAGCATTAAAATAAAATATTAAGGCTTAATGTTCCGTTCATATAACATTCTTCCATGCTCAAGGTGTGAATCCTAAAAAAAAAATAAAAAAAATTAAAAAAAAATAAAAAAAAAACAAAAAAAAACGATTATGCCGATTATTGAATCGATTCGAGAATCGCGCGATGTAGTATCGCGATATATCGCCGAATCGATTTTTTTTAACACCCCTCATATATATATATATATATATATATATATGAGGGGTGTTTAAAAAAAATTGATTCGGCAATATATCACGGTGTGCGCAATTCTCAAAACGATTTAATAGGTGTCTGAATCGATTTTTTAAACATTTTTTTTTATGGAAAAATATTCAGCAAAACGTATCACTTACTTGGGGTTAGGGTTCAAACCTTAAGCACGGAAGAATGTTGCATTAATGTAACATAGAGCCTGAACGTTTTATACATTTCAATGCTGTTCAAACACGAAACAGATTCCGACCAGTTTGTTAAATACAGTACAGGTATGACTGACAGAAATAATACATTTTCATAACATTTTTACAGTGCACATGTCCAAGTTTACTGATTATTATTTTCGAAATTTGAGTAAAAAAAATAAAATAAAAAAATCGCAAAAATCGACTTGTGAATTTGTATCGGGATTAATCGGCATCGAATCGAATTGTGACCGATGACTCGTGATAGAAATCGAATCATCAGGTACTAGGCAATTATATATATATATATATATATATATATATATATATATATATATATATATATATTTGTAAACACTATTTTCTTATAAAAATCTTTTGTTGTTTCTCAAAACTTTTTGACTGCCAAAGACGCTTAATAAAGATTAGTAAAATTACGATGAATGGAATGCGATCTTTCATTTAGTACCCACATTGCATATGTAGTAAAGGCAAACAATATTCTTTTTGCCCTGTAAGATGAGTTAAAATGCTCGAAATCGTCTGGCACTGTGTTTTGTTTTGGGGGGGTTTTTCCTGATACCGTGTGGCAAAGAGTTAAGAGTCTTTACAAATAGGCTGAAATACATTTAGATAGCTGTTGAATATATCTTTGAAGCACATAACTCATTCACTGCCATTGACGGAAAAAGCCGTCAAATTATGCATTTTTGCTGGTCTGGCAGTGAATGTGATAAGAATAAAAAAAAAAAAAAAACATTTGTCCATTTTGAAATGTAACTGGTCAGTGAGAAAATCTCTGTTGTCTTGCAATAGCAGACTCATTCTAAGCAAAAAGTTCTCACATATTTAACATATCTTTGTCTTTATTTAAAAACAACAATTAGTGCGCTAACCTGGTGCACAGACCTCAGTGAGTCCCTTTGTGCTTCCGCAATGTGCGCTTCCACCTCCCTGAGGGGAGCCGCTTCGATTGGCCGGGAGTCGGCTGCGTTCCGTCCCACAGCAGCGCTCAGCATTCTATTCTAGCTGCGCTCGTCAAGTAAAATTCCGGACGAAAGAAAACTCCACCCACAGGGCCCATATAGTTAGTAAACTTTTACTCCCATAAGGTTTGATCAGATCAATGCAGTAAAAACTCTCACAGATTAAAAAAAAATGTCAAAAGAGATGATTTATTTATTTATTTTCCTCCGAGCTTGTTTGAGGTTGCCCACGTAAAAGGAAATGTCGCACTCTTTGAAAGCGAGTCAACTTTAGTGCATCAGAAGTGCAATCAGGTCACGGAATTGGGTCTGCTCCTCTTATCTTTGATCACACACCCTTGAAAAATCTGCCGTCAGTGTGTGTGCGGGTTGCAAGAGAGCACACCTATTTTCATCTGCTTTGATGCTGCGAGGCTTCATCCAGCCAAACCGTCTTCCGCGCCGACTCGACTCACTAGAGTCGCTGGTGTGTTAAGATTCTATCGCGGTTGGTTGTTGAGGTTTTTTGTGGGGTGGAGGTTGGACACAAATGCAGGGAAGAGAGTGTTGAAAAAACAACATTTGGTCACAAAAGGCAAGTTTATTTGTATTTTGTATAGGCAAGTTTATTTGTATAGCACATTTCATACACAAGGCAACTCAATGTGCTTTACACGAGGAAAGACAACACATAAGCATCAAGAAACAGTAGTTAACATTCAGAGGAAGATATATAAATGAAAATAGGTTACAAACTAACAATCTTAAAACATTATTCAACAAACTTTAAAAAATTTAACATAAGGAAGTTTAAAAGGACAACAACTCGTGGAATTATCAGATACTAAAATAATAATAATAATAATAATAATAATGATAATAATAATAATAATTATTATTATTATTATTATTGTTATTAATATTATTGTTATTATTATTAATTCAATCTCTGGTGTAATAACCTTATATATTGATTGATTGAATTTTTATTTTACTTTTTATTATTATTATTATTATTATTATTATTATTATTATTTTATTTTTTTTTGTATTACTATTATTATTACTATTATTAATGCCCTGCGATTGGCTGGCAACCAGTCCAGGGTGTCCCCCGCCTACTGCCCTGAGCCAGCTGAGATGGGCGCCAGCACCCCCCGCGACCCTTGTGAGGAATAAGCGGTCAAGAAAATGGATGGATGGATGGATGGATTATTATTATTAATTCAATCTCTGGTGTAATCACCTTATTTATTGATTGATTGAATTTTTATTTTACTTTATTATTATTATTATTATTAATTCAATCTCTGGTGTAATAACCCTATTTATTGATTGATTGAATTTTTATTTTACTTTATTATTATTATTATTAATTCGATCTCTGGTGTAATAACCCTATTTATTGATTGATTGAATTTTTATTTTACTTTATTATTATTATTAATTCAATCTCTGGTGTAATAACCCTATTTATTGATTGATTGAATTTTTATTTTACTTTATTATTATTATTAATTCAATCTCTGGTGTAATCACCTTATTTATTGATTGATCGAATTTTTATTTTACTTTATTATTATTATTATTTTTATTTCAATCTCTGGTGTAATAACCTTATTTATTGATTGATTTTTTTGATTTTTTTTATTATTATCTGTTCTCATTGCTGCTTGGACATGTAAATTTCCCAGAGGGAGCCATTCCAAAGGGATCAATAAAGTCAAGTCTAAGTCTAAGTCTAACAAAGCCCAAAAATAAGAAACGGCTTGAGGTGGGTCGAGTGGAAGAGTTAAAATCCTCACGTCGCGTTTTCAGTCTTGACATCTTGAAATAAGCGCGTCTGCGGGGGCTCCCCATTCGCTTCTATCAAATATAATGCGGCGAGTGACGGGAAGAGAAAATTGGGAGCACCCGCATCTTTGCGCGCGCGCGTCGGCGTGACAGGAGACGTTGGCCCCGCCAGGCCATTATCCAACAATAAACTTTGAATTGTGCTGTTGCTCAGAGGGAGGCGCTGCATTATTATGAAAGGTCCCGAGGAGGAAGCCGCAGTGGTACTGAGCAACAAAAAAAAAAAAAAAAAAAAAAAAAAAGGATGCTGCGTCGACAACACAAATTCAAAATCATAGAAGCTTAAATGTGCAGCAGTTAGTCTCCTTGTTTATGTTAGTGATTTTTTTTTTTTTTTTTTTTTTTTTTTTATAAACAGCGACTTTGCTCTTTTGCTTCAATGGATTCAGTTTGTTTCAGAAAAAAAAATCAAAAAAATCTTTGGAAAATAAGACAAAAAGGGAAACAACCAGATCAAGTTCAACTTTTGTAGATTTAGTAGAAGAGGAAGAAGAAATATTTAGGAAAAAAAATATTTTCAGTGCGTTTAGTATACGCGGTGTCAAAAGTGCATGTCAATGGCGCAGCAATGAAATGTTTGTTGACGATGTTCTTTCTTTTCGTATCAGGACAGGAAAGAAAAAGGAACTTTTCCACTTGGACGTCGTGAATTCCGAACCTCGTTCTCAGAAGATGAATTCTCGCAGATATTTGTGAGTTGGCAAACTCCCGAGAAAATACATCTTGGACCGAAGCCCGTCGATTTCCACCGATCGACCAATCACAGAGCCACATTGTGTTTGGGCGGGGGCGGGACACGCAGCTGTGACGAAACCAGGAAGCCAACGTCGGGCATGGACGAATGGACGCGACAATTAATTCTGTTTTCTTGTTGAATGTCGAACAGCGAGAGCCGCTTCGTGCATTTCTAGCTGGTAAGATGTTCGTGCAAAAAAAACAAAAAAGTCCACAACGGGTTTAAATCGACGTACAATAAGTATAAAATAAAATAAATACCCGTAATATAATAACTAATAATCATGTTTCACTATTGTTTGTTTTTTCAAGAAACCTCGTTCAAGTATCTAAAAAAACAAACATTTTAGAACGGTATAATTATTATTTATGAGGGATGGGTGAGAACTGATACCGGGTATCGGTATTTGGTCGATACCCGTCCTTATTTCAGGGTTCCGGCTTTATAGGGTTAAGAGCTATTTGTGTGGAAGATCTTCAGAACATTATCATTAGTGCAATTTAAAAAAAACAAAACAAAAAACAATAATAGCACGGGTCCACAGAAGAACCAAATGACAGGAGGTTGTCATTAATTGTTCTATTAACGTTCGAAAGGAGGATATTTCTACTGTTGCTGAGACTGCTGCAAGCAACACGAGCAGTGGCCCAAGACGAACGGGCGCATTTGCAGGGGGGATCGTCGGGACTGTAGCAAATTCCGAGTCATGCCACCGGACCGCCCAGGAGAAACGCACGCAACAAAGCAATTACGTTGAAGGTTTATCAACACCAGCCATAAAAGGGAAGCGCAAGAAAAAGGAGCATTTCAAGGATCAAGCGCTCTCAAATAATAACAAACACGTCTCGAAACAACGTGCCCGGGAACGGGGAAAAAAAAATAAAAAATGCAATGCGACAAATTGAAATAATAAACGAAACGGCTCACCTGAGGAAAGTAAAATTAGTTAAATCAAAGACATTGAAGAATTGGAAAAATATAGAAGATATACAAACATAAACTGGCACACGTCAATCCTCACTCAATTAACTCATTGACTCGCCGCCATTTTCACATTCCGCAGTCCACGTTCGGTCCCGGCTGTTTTACTGGATTTGGACTGATTTTGCAAGGCCCACAGAATATTGCTATAAAAACATGGAACCTATCAAAAGAAACATTAAAGTCTCTTCTTTCATCAGGAAAAAAAAAAGTATGTTTCTATCTGTTTGCGTTTTGCAGCAATTAGCATTAGAAGAGAGCTAAGTTTCATCGTAATTGAGCTTTTTCTTCTACATGGCCCTGGTTGATCTCCTTTGCTCTGCTGCCACCTGCTGGCCGTTTGTGTAATAACTACCATTTCTGCAACCGTTCTTTGCAGTTGAGAGGCTGCATCAAAGCCTTCTCTATGCTTTAGCATAAAAAAACAAAAAACAAAACTTATAAATACGTCTTTGGGACACGCATAACATAAAAAAACGTATTTATGCGTTATTGGGAGTAAATGAGTTAAAGGAGCAGAAACAAACTGGGACCAGAAACCTTTCAACATACTGATTACAATTTACAGAATTCAACTGTAATCAACTGGACGTAATGATTATTCGTGCAATACATAATGCAAAATTTCTGTGCGCAGTGCATCGGATTACATTTTGAGATCGTCAGGAAGCGCCATTGAAGAAAAAAAAACATTCTCATCAATTCATATTCGTTGGTATAAATTTAAATTGAGTCCGGCCGTCTGTAGCGGAGACGACCAATTTGCTGCATATTCAAGACTTCATTTTCACTTTTTAATGAAAGAGCGAGCTCTCATTTGCAGCGGACTTGATTACTCTTAACGCCTTCATTTTATTATTGCCCCAAAATACGCTCTTGTAAAAATGTCAATTTGCTCTTGAAAAAACAATATCGCGTGCACTGCAAATCCATCTGTGACCTTTTCCCGAAATTGTACTTCACCGATTTTCTGGTAATCCCGTGGCAGAGGAAGATTAGCGACTAACCCCGCCCCCCCTCCGACCGATAATTGATATGAAGTAGGCTAATCCTCGCTTGAAATTTGCCGGCCGTTTTATGATCACGTAACGTCTTCTGAGTCGCTAATAACTCGCGATGGGCAAGTGCCGATACCGGGTATCGGTTATCGGGCCGATACCAGCCTTTTTTCACGTACTCGAGTATTCGTGAACATCGAGTACAAGCGACCGATGCTGGAGGGGGGTCGGGGGTCGTCGAGTGAGTCCTCCTTGCCTGTAGCTGGCGCTACCCTGCCGCAGTTTAACACCATGGCAAATCATGAGGACCACTTCCTAAAAAACTAAATAAATAAATGACCAAATAAATAGATAAATACATGACTAAATAAATAAATAAATGACGAAAAGTGCAAATAAAAAAGAGTATTAAAAAAAAAATATCGTTTGAAATGAAAATTATATCCAACAAAATAAATATAAATGGAAATAAATCCGTTTTTATTTTCACTTTTTTGGCATTTATTCATGTATTTATTTAGTCATTTATTTATGCCAAAATTCAAAATAAATAAATGACCAAATAAATAGATAAATAAATGACTAAATGAATAAATGGCTAAAAGTGAAAATAAAAAGGGATTTAATTGCATTTATATTTATTTTTTTTAAGACATAATTTTTGAATTATATTTTTTAGATTCATTTTTATTTGCGCTTTTAGTCATTTATTCATGTATTTAGCCATTTATTTATGCCAAAATTCAAAATAAATAAATGACTATATAAATAAATAAATAAATAAATAAATAAATACATGACCAAATAAATAGATAAATAAATGACTAAGTGAATAAATGGCTAAAAGTGAAAATAAAAATGGATTTAATTGCATTTATATATATATTTTTTTTAAGACATAATTTTCGAATTATATTTTTTATATTCATTTTTATTTGCACTTTTAGTCATTTATTTATTTATTCATGTATTCGTTTATTTCTTTCTTTTGAATTTTGGCAGTTTTGGCCCCCGTGTGTCAGACAGCAACTTCCAATACATGTTGACAGAGAATTCCCTTCAGGCGAATACTTTCATACGGTACAATGAAAAAATTAATAAATAATAAAAAAAAATAAAAAAAAGGCTAATCAAGGTGTTTGTTTGCATGTCGGCTTTTAGGAGGTCTTTTGGAGACGTCAAGTTCTGGCTGGATTACGTCGTCTTAATTACACGGTCTGCTTGTTGTGTTTGTTTATCATAGCCTCATTAGAAAGAATGTGTTTTGTAGTAAATAGCGAGCGGAAGAATCGGCATCTTTGAACAAAGCCAATGTAGCAACATGCCACTCGCAATCGCCGCTAACAGCACTCAGACACTGAAAAGTCAATACCTGTTGGCGGGTACAGAAAGTCTGCAACCGCCAGTTGTTGTTGTTGTTGTTTAAAGGGGGGACACAAATCCACAGTTTAGTTAGATTTGATTTTGTTTTTTAATTTAAGTTAGTTTTAATTAGATTTCTGGGTGGTTGTGTTAGTTTTTGTTAGTTGTACTTATTTAATAAATGCTTAGTTTTAGCTTAGTTTTAGTTAGTTTCAGTATTAGTTTTATTTAATTTTATTTTTTGTGCGCAATATTTAAAAAACAGCATGGGAGCAACGTCATCTGAAGGTGATTTTCTATTGGCTGCTGCTAGATGACATCACTTCCGTGTGACACACTTTTAATCGTCCTTTTTTTTTTTTTGGTTAGTATCAAAGTAAATTTGACTTCAAATCACATTTAAAATCATCCCCAAAAGGCTCATGAACGTTTGTTCATGTATAGCAGGGCTGTCCAAACTTTTTCATTTGAGGGGCCACATACAGAAAATCAGGACAACGCAAGGGCCACATAATGTTATGAAGAGAAATTGTCCTAAAAATTGTACAAATAATTTATTTGTGCTTTTGCATTTTTTCGAAAAATGCTACAGTATATAAACCAATTTATTTGTAATATGGCAGTAGGGTTATTATAGTTTTGTTGGAATTTTTCATTTGAGTTTTTATTTTATTTTGAGGTTTTGTTTTTTAAATGTAGTTAGTTTTTATTGGTTTTCAGGGTGGTTCTGTTAGTTTTTTTTATTAGTTTTAATTATTTAACAAATACTTAGTTTTAGTTGTTTTTTTTATGTGTAGTATTGTGCACAATATTTAAAAAAAAAAACACCATGGGCGCAACGTCATCTTTTGGTGCTTTTCTATTGGCTGCTGCTGGATGACGTCACTTCTGCGTGACATACTTTCAAACGTCATTATTCCGGTTGATATAGAAATAAAGCTACTAAAAATCACATTTAAAATCATTACCAAAGACTAAAACCAAATACATGTTTGCTATAGTTATAGTTAGTTTTAATTAGTTACGTAAAATGTAAAAAAAAAATTAAAAAAAAATAGTTTCAGTTTGTTTTCATTTTTTAAAAATTATTTTCGTTTTTATTTTGGTAACCATGCTCTTCTTTTTTTTTTTTTTTTTTTTTTTTTTAGTTTTTGTTTTTTCATTAGTTTTAGTGAACTAAAAGTTTTTCTGATACCCTCCCTTCTTACTTTGACCATCTCCAAACATTTTTCTTTTGTTTATTTTATTTGAACTGAGTCAAATGCCATTTTTTTAGCATATGTCGCGGGCCACCGAAAAATGGACGGCGGGCCGCAAATGGCCCCCGGGGCCGTAGTTTGGACACCACTGATATATATATATATATATATATATATATATATATATATATATATATATATATATATATATATATATATATATATGTATATATTAGGGGTGTGAATTGCCTAGTACCTGACGATTCGATTCGTATCACGATTCACAGGTCACGATTCGATTCGATACCGATTAATCCCGATACGAATGGTCACGATTCGATACCGATTAATCCCGATACGAATTTATAAGTCGATTGTTGCGATTTTTTTTCATTCATATTTAGAAAATACTAATCAGTAAGCTTGTAGAGTGTAAGATTTATATGAAAATGTATTATTTATTTATCTGAAATTTCAGTCTTATAGAGGTTGTAATCTGTTTCATGTTTGAACAGCATTAAAATAAAAATATTAAGGCTTAATGTGCCGTTCATATAACATTCTTCCATGCTCAAGGTGTGAATCCTAAAAAAAAAAAAAAAAAAAAAAAAAAAAAAAAAAAAAAAAAAAAAAAAAAAAAAAAAAAACATCGATTCTGCCGATTATTGAATCGATTCGAGAATCGCGCGATGTAGTATCGCGATATATCGCCGAATCGATTTTTTTTAACACCCCTAATATATATATATATATATATATATATATATATATATATATATATATATATATATATATATATATTTGATTGAACGAACTATCACCAAGGACGAAAATATCGAGGTACCACCATGGGAAGTGCGATCAGTGGCCTCGATGTGCCAGGTTGGCCAAGCAAAGTCTTTTGTTTTGTTTTTTTTTCTCTTCCCCCATAACTAATGAATAACAGAGGTGGAAATTTACTGTATCCGAGCGCTGTGGAGATGTGATCATCCACCCCGAACGCATCACAGCGCTCTCTCCCGGAGTGTAATAATGCTTGCGAGATGGCTGCCATTATGACCTTTCCGCGCAACAGCGGAACACCGCCAGCCGCGTGAAATCAAATTACCGCTGCAGGAGGAGGTGCGCTTCTCCTCCTCGGCGAGCCCGCCCCGCGTTTCCGCCTCCTTTCTTCTTTTTTTTTTTCTTCTCATTTTGCCGTTTGCGTTCTCTGCTTCCTTCCTCGCTTCAATCTCGTCTCGCCCTCCCTCCGCTCCGGAGAAGCAAGCAGGAAATTATAGAACGCGCGACAAAACATTTTGAGGTCTCATAAATTCAATATATTAATATTGCCCGGACGAGCCCAAAAGTGCTTGTGAGTGCATTCGGCGAGTCCATAAGTCACAACCGTTGTCAGGGAGGCGACGGTGATGCATGAGGACAACGGCGCTCGGTTCGTTCCGGAGCAGGTTCTTGTTTTGTCAGATAAGCAAAAAAAAAAAAAAAACGTGAAATCCTTCTGCTGGCCTAATGCGTTTTTAATGCAGCCACATGACTTATGTTGCCGTCAGCGGGTCGGCCCTCGTAGGGATGCGAGGACGCTTGTGGGCGGCGGCCAAAGATTCATCTGCGTGTTGGCAGAGGCGTCGCACGTTTTATCAGGTGCTGCACACTGACTGGGGGCCGTTCTGCAGCAAGAATAAAAGAGGGGAAAAGAAAAAAATACGGGAGCCAAACTTGTCAAAACCGCACGATGAATGGACGGAATTAGCATTGTGAGACACGTGATATTTATTCTTTTTATGTGTAAATGTCTCTGGCACGGGGCTGAGGTAAATCATTTTTATGTTTGCTGTTCCGATAAGTCTAACTGTAATAAAAAGTCAGCATGTATGACAAAAAATAAATAAATATCGGAATCAGTAACAGTTTGGTCTCTCCACTTAATTGGATCGTTGAATGGGCTGATTATAGGCACTTATATGTAATAAGCAAAAAAAGGATTTCAGCACTAAAATTCACCGCCTGAAAATGTGTTATTTTTTTATTTATTTTTTTATTTTTAAATGACGATTTTCAGTATAAATTACTTATGGGTGGGCACTGCTTGCTTATGTTGGACAAATCACTAGGGGTGAAAAAAAATGTGTGTGTGTATATATATACAATTTTTATTTATGGAAATGCTAGACATTTGTATTAGGGATGTAACGATAAGTGTAATATCGTGATATTAAAACTGCCACAGTATTGTTATTGTCATGTTCACAATTTAAAAGCAACACGTTTGTTGAAAAAAAAAAAGAAAAAAAAAGTGAGTTCGATTTCCATTTGTACAGTTCTAGCACCCTCTAGCGGCTAGTTTATTAGCGCAATTTAATTTTTATTTGGGATGTTTTGGCCTTCTATGTTTAAAATCTATGCTAGTTGTCAGATGAAGGGGAACCGAATTTGATTGTGAAGCGATCAATGTGTGCTTGCATCAGCAAGTAAGTGCCTCAATATTGTTATTAGAGATTGTTTATATGCATTGCTTTTTTTTTTTTTTTTTTTTTTTCATATCGTGATAATATCGTATCGTGATGTTTGGATATCGTTACATCCCATAAGTTTTCATACATCTGATGACTTTTTTTTTTGTTCCCATTCTGCACTAAGTAGAAGTTCTACCATCGCCAACTTTTACAGCAATCGGAATGAGAAAAGACGTTTAAGTATTTCAATAGATTTCTGGTAACCATTTCTGACAATTTGTCTCATCCATTTATTACATAAGGAGATTTATCGGCACATTTGATATGCAGTATGCAAAGGCCTAACATTTAAAGCTACTACAGAAGCCAGAACTAAAACAAAAAATTAAAAATTAAAAAAAATCTGTTATTTGACTTATGGTGATTTGTGATTATACATTTTGTGGACAATAAGAGAACTACAGCATCGAGCGCCATGTTGCAATCTTTTGAAATACACTTTCAGCCAAACCAATGTGTCAGATCAATGCTAAAAAAAAAAAAAAAAAAGTGAGGACATTTCTCAAGTGCAACTGTCGACGTATACGGGCAAGCGTGAGAATACGGTGGCGGGACGACGATTGTGTACGTCTGGTGGGGAAAGGAAGGTTTTGTGCAGGTATAGGAGGTCTCCTTGCGGTTAATTGCATTTGCTCGGCCGATAAATTGGCCCCGTGGTCTGAAGAAAGCCGTTCAAGCCGCCGCGGAAAGGTCACGTGTGC
>NC_135420.1:27480956-27535956 GCF_051991245.1 Festucalex cinctus | reverse complement strand
AATATTGAAGAACCGTGGTTATGCTCCGAGCTGCATCCAGCAATAGGGTGAGTCTCCAAACTGGGCAATGAAAACTACATCTTAAGATTTAGAAAAGCGTTTTGGAGAAAAATGGGCTGCACAGTTTTAGAAGGTAAATGAATAAAATCTGAGAGTTCTGTAAAAACTAATATCCGATTTAATCGCTTACTAAAAAGCAAATAATCACATAATTCAACAACAGGTTTTATTTATCTTTGTTGTTGGTTTTTTACGTCAGGCAAGTTTATCCATCCATCCATGCAGTTTCTTGACCGCTTATTCCTCACAAGGGTCGCGGGGGGTGCTGGAGCCTATCTCAGCTGGTTTTGGGCAGTAGGCGGAGTTACACCCTGGACTGGTTGCCAGCCAATCGCAGGGGCACACAGAGACGAGCAACCTAGCACGTCTTTGGAATGTGGGAGGAGACCGGAGTACCCGGAGAAGACCCACGCAGGCACGGGGAGAACATGCAAACTCCACCCAGGAAGGCTGAGCCTGGATTCGAACCCGAGTTTAATTAATTAAAAATATGAATTTTTGGACTGCAAAAAAGTCTTTCTTAACTCTTTCACCGCCAAAAACGTTTAATAACGATGAGTAAAATCACAATGTATGCCGCCATAAACGTTTTTTTTGTTTTTTGTTTCTTTGCTTTTTTTTATCAATGGGCTGTTCACCGTCTTAAGTGCAGCACGTGCTGCCTGGTCAATGAGTTGTGGAATCAGAAACCCTCACTATCTATAGCCAGCAGATGGCAGCATTGTATCTCTTTTCAATGGTCTCAATGTGTATGAAATTTGCTGAAACAGAACGTTTTCAAGGATGATGTAAATGATCAAAGCCTTTGTCATATTTTTATTTTTTTTAAATATATATAATGTGTGGCAGTAAAAAGAGTTAAAAGGGAGGGCACCATTTTTTTTTCCATGTTGGTCGCAACAGCTGCTCGATGTTTGCGACAGTCGGCGGTTATCGCCGGTTATCGAGGGACGCCTGACCAAATTGCAAAATTGCAAATGAAAATCCTGCTTGCTGCATTTTGAAATTCATCAGCCATTATGTCAGATGACCTTTTGGCATAGGGCAAGGCTGATTTAAAAAAAAAAAAAAAAAAAAAAATGCAAGCGTCTCTGATCCCATTTTCAACACGGGCCCCGTTCCTCCCGTCCGTCCGTCCTTCTCCTCCTCCCAGTCGCCGTCCGACCCGCGGCCAGTGAAAATGATAGGCTTCCACGAGAGGCTCCATTGTGCTGTCGATGAAGCGGTTTTGTTTGGAGGAGATGGCCGCCCTCGTTTGCGCGTGCGTGTCGGTGGCTGGGCGCATGTACCGCATTTGGGCCAGTCCGTGCGGCCCTGCCTGCCTGCCAGCCAGCCAGACCCGGTCCGGGGTCATCCCGTCGTTGTCCAATCACAGCTCGGATCAAGGGGGCCGCGACCGTGCGAGCGATTTAGAAATGGAGGGCGTGTTTGAGCGCAGACGGAGAGAGGTGTAAGGTTTAATAAACACCAAGAGTAGATGTCACTCTTAAATGGCTTTTCCTGGCGGGGTCACCGTGTGCCAATATTGACTGACGTGCGTGCGTGCGTGCGCGCGCGCGCGTGCGCGTTTTAAGCCTTCTTATCATCTCCGGAGAGCAAAAAAAAGAAAGGCAATGATCAGAGCTGATCCTCTCGGTCTATCACGAGCTCTCCTTCGGTAATTGAATTCTCTCCCTCTCCCCATTGTTGTTGGCTTTGCCGGGAGGTGACTGGACAGTCCGATTATTTCAAAAGAATATGTTCTTGTATAACAACCCCCTAAACCTCGTAGTTTACAGATAAATTGTGAGAGATGTCAACACGTGAGTGAGCTTTTCGAGAGCACGTTTAGGTTAGAGAAGGACTAACAGTACGTTGAGATTTAAGGATATCAAATGACTGCTTAGCATACAAACTCCTTAACATCTAACGTTCTAGCCAAAAACAAAAGATAAAGATCATTATTATTATTAGGGCTGTACAATATTGGAAAATCATGTGCTATGCGATATACTTGCTCAATATAGCGATATCGATATTATTGTGTTATTTAACATGTATTTTTTTTAATAACATGTATTTAATGAAATGGAATTATTATCATTATTATTATTTATTTTATTATTATTTATTATTTTATTATTTTATTACATTTTTTTCATGCAGCAAAATAATTTACTTAGTTAATCTTAGTTAATTAATTGTATTAATCTAGAAAAAAAAATTGAAAAAGAATCCTAAACCTTGAATTATTAACGACAGAATGACAACAGAACAATTCTGGCGTGAACAAGATTTTATTTTGCGGATCCGATCAGTGACTTAATTGATCGATCGGCAAATGATATTACAACCCATGACTAATTTTGCATTAAAATGCAAAATATCTGCCAATCCGGCCCGGCCGATAAGATCTGTGTGTCGTTGTTCTTGTATGTTTGTTAGCTATGTAGTTCAGGATTATTATTTTTTAATTAACCCTCTATTATTAGGCCAATTTTGCTGAAAACGCATAAAAATTTGGAGTATCGGCGTATTTATTTATCTATTTTAAGATAACCCTTACAATTTTTGCCACCGGTAGGACGTCCGCACGATGAAACCGATTTTTCAAATGTGAGGCCCCACTTGATGTCGGTCGTAGTACCAAGACTCACCTATTAGAGGCAGCATGGCGCCACGGGGCAATCGCATTGATGGAAATTACAAAGAAGAAAGAGTAGTAGTAGAAGAAGAAATACAACAACAAAAAAATACAGCCTTTTCACACTGCACTTAGCAGAGCACAGTGCACGGTTGCTCAACTCATTTATTTATTGTGTATTTGCGGTTCGAATGTAAAAAAAATAACATAAAAATGCTACATTCGTAGCGCCAAATAAGACATAAAAGTTCTTGTGCGAGTGTGCGTATTTGTGTGCGCAGCTGTCCCGGGCGGTTCGTATGAATCGGTTATCAGCGCAGTTTATTTGCCGAGTGACAAGTTGCAATTTCCCGCCAATTGAAGGCCTCTTTGTCAGGTGGGAATTAGACTGAGAGAGCACATGACAAAACACTTCACCTGTCCCGCTACCTTTTTTTTTTTTTTTTTTTTTTTGCTTCTAATTCCTCTCATAGATTTTCACTTTTTATTTTTTTCTCTGTTGGTATCCATTTTTGTCTTCTCCCGTATCTTCTATACGTATTTTCCCGTGTAAAAAAAAAAAAAAAGAAAAGGCGGACTGTATAATTAATCACACAGCTTGCCCTAATTAGAGATGTATGCTGGTCCCTCTTGCCACGCCAAGTGACGCGCACGCACGGCACTCCACGTCGGCCTCTGGGGCCTAATAGGCGTTGATGCGGTTTTAACGGCAAATGGTTCTGTATCCCGCAAGAGGCCCTCTTGCCCAGATGAATCTGATGAATGGGACAATAATTAGTCGAGACGGATGAGAGGAGGTAAATTACCACCGACGGGTGTGATCGTATCCTGTCGACCACGAGAGAACCGAGAGAGGGTGCAAAAGTCCACCAATGGTGATTGTGTGTTTCATATTGGCATATTCGGCGGTTTAGCTTAATTGTGTAACATAGATAGAAATATTGTCATTTCTCGTGTCAGCAATTTATACTTAGGTTACACAGATAAATCTTGGGATACAAATGATCTATTTTTTATTTTTATTTTGTTTTTGGGACACTGTAAATCAACTTGCAAAATAAATATTTACATTTTGACAATATTACTAAGAAATGGGTAGAAATGTGGAGCAGAGGTTTGTCAGTAATAGTGTTAATTTTATCCGTCATTTTTAAATTTCGTCTGTTTTAGTCCCGTTTCAATCGCGCTCGTTAGTTTTTATCATCCCGTTTTTATTTTGTCTATTTTTAGTTCACAATAAATCTAGCATTTTTAGTCTTTATATTAGTCCAAGAAAACATGATTTTATTAGGCTAGTTTTTGTCAACAAAAACTGTCAACGTTTCGGTCTAGTTTGAAGTCGGGACAATCATTTTACCCTTGTGCGTATATTAGGGCTGGGAATTTCTGACTGTCTCACGATTCAATTCGATTACGATTTTTGGGTCTACAATTCGATTCCGAATCGATTCTCGATTCAAACGATTTTCGATTCAAATTTATTTGATTGACAAATGATTTCTGCTTCAATTTACAGACATTAAAGTGTCTTTTTTTTTTTTTTTTTTTTTTTTAACATTTATTAATTTTGTATTATAAGTGCTTTTTTCTACAAAACAGCATGTGGGCTACAAGTGCCTTTTCCCCTCCTTCTTCATTTCTAATTAAAATAAAATCCATTTTTGGATATAAATAATAAATGAGAATTTCGATTCTTTTATGAATCGAGTTTTATAATATAATAAAATAATAATAATAAATAAAAAAAAAATAAAAAAAAAAATATATATATATATATAAAGCCAATAGTTGATCGAATATTGAAGACATACTGGGGTGTTCCGCCAGAAAAGCCAGGACTAATTACTGCCCCCTGCCAAAGGAAGCAGACAAGGGCTGATGAGGGAGAAGAGAGAAAAAGAGGTTAAGGGGGGGAGAAATGGTAATTGTTTTCGTCAGAAGCAGCGGGGAGCTATCGGCGTAATAAAGTTAATTAGCGGTACAAAAAAAAAAAAAAAAAAAAAAAAGAGAGAGGGAGGGGATGACGAAGTGCAGCGGTAGAGATCCGACGAAGATAAAACGGTGCGCAACTGCGGATCCGATTCGAAACCAAAACGGAGAAATCCTGTTCTTATCCTTTTCTTTTGCTGATGTGCAGGAAACGCGTCGAACTGCTTGAATGGAATCGAAACGCGACGAATAGTTTCGGTTGGGTTTGATGGGCAGTTTGTCGTCACATTTTGGGACTTGGTTATTTGTTACATGTTACAAAGATGAAATTATATTATGTATATTTGTCTATTTATGTATTTATTGCTAATCCGAGAAGGTCTAAATGTTATGAGAGTTAAGACTGGACGTTTTGGTAACATCGATACTTCTGATAAACTAGGGACGCACGATATCGGTTGTTATTATCAACCAATTTGACGTCAAACAGATAATAAAGAAATTCACCAATAATTATCGGCAATTCTAGACCAATTTGATATCATACAGTAAACCAGATAATAAAGAAATCCACCGATAATAATAGACGTGCCACGTTGGTCCATCCGTTGTATTTGTCTTCAACCCCTCAACCTCTCCTATAGTAGTGTTGCATATTTGTGATGTCACGATGCGGTAGTATGATTCAGAATCGATTTTTAAATGCCCCAAAATTTATTTTCTACTGCCTTGCCCTTGTTTGTGTGTGTGTCATTATTGGGAGCGCTGTTCATGTTGTACCCGATTTGGCCACTCAGGGGCAGTGTGGTTCCGCGCGTTCTGATACACTGTTAAGTTGTAGCCACAACAGAGAGTAGAAGGAAAAAGTTATGCCAATAAATTATTGTGTGCAGCGTAGGAAGAGCATATGCCGGTGAGTAATGTTAAGATACTTCTCTGTATACGTTCCTGACGTGTTTTTTATGAATAGCCGTTCTTTTGAGTGATAAAAGTGACGCGAGTAGCACGCTAGCATTAGCATTAGCGAGTCAGACTGGAGTAGATCGTGACGATTTCTTTGCACATCTGTAAATTGAAGCGGAAATCATTGTCAATCAAATTATTTTGAATCCAAACTCGATCCTGAATCGAATCGCAGACCCAAAAATCGGAATTGAATCCTGAGACAGTCAAAGATTCTGCTTCCGGCGTTGAGAAGGAAGTTGGGAGCCCACCTGCTTCCCCACGAGGGGTCCTCAGGAACAAGGTGGCTAGTAAACTGCCGGTTTGCATTTGTTTGGTTTTGGTTGCCATGGCGTCCGGTCTGGGTGCGCTTGATTTGGTTGTCACGCGGTGTGTTTTTTTTTTTTTTTGGACTGATGTGCAGTTAGAGACCATTGGCCGGGATATGTGATAGCTTATCAAAGTCTGAGCAGCCCCTCTCCCGAAAACAACTCATCAAGGACTCCTCGTTTGCGAGGACTTTTTTGACGTCTCGCTTGGCATCATGGGATACGGCTGTCACCTGACAATGCTGCCTCCATGGAGATAACCTTCAGGGTGACAGGCAAGACAAAGACGCACATATGGGGGGGGGCCACACATTCATGCATGAATGCCCAAACGCACGCGCACACACAAGACTTCACCTGCTGAGTTAAACGTGGTGGAATGGATAATTAGCGCTAATCAATATGTTGATTGGTCGTGCGTCCATATGATGTAACGAGAATCCGACATATGCAGGATTTTGGTGCAAGAATGTACTCAGTGTGGATAGTTTCATTTAAACCCACAATTACTTTTACAGTATAGGCTACATCAGTGGTGTCCAAACTACGGCCCGGGGGCCATTTGCGGCCCGCCGTCCATTTTTCAGTGGCCCGCGACGATGCTTAAAAATGGCATTTGACTCAGTTCAAATCAAATAAACAAAACAAAAATGTTTGGAGATGGACAGGTGCCATTAAAGGTTATTTTAGTTAACTAAAACTAATGAAAAAACTAAAACTAAAATTAAAAAAACAATACTGTTACCGAAATAAAATAAAAAGGAAAATGCTTTTTAAAAAAACGAAAACTAACTGGAACTCCATTTTATGTTTACAAAACTAACTAAAACGAACTATAATTATAGCAAACGTCCTTCGTTTTAATCTTTGGTAAATAATTTAACTCTTTTACTTCCACACATTATCAAAACATTATCATTCATATCATTGAAAACGTTCTATTTCATCAGATTTCGTCATCTTTCATTGTCATTTGATACACGGGCAGCCCATTGAAGAGATACAATGCTGCCATCTGGTGGCCATAGTTAGTGAGTGATTTTGATTCCACAACTCATTGACCAGACAGCGCTGCACTTAAATGTTGCACTGCCCATTGATTTAAAAAAAGAAAAAAAAAAAGTCATTTAACGTTTATGGCGGCATACATTGTGATTTTATTAATCGTGATTAAACGTTTTTGGCAGTCAAAGAGTTAACGCATGAGCCTTTGGGGATGATTTTAAATGTGTTTTTTTTTAGTACTGTATATTTATTTTGATATAAACCGGAATAATGAGGTTTGAAAGTATGTCACACAGAAGTGACGTCATCTAGCAGCAGCCAATAGAAAAGCACCAAAAGATGACGTTGCGCCCATGGTGTTTTTTTTTGTTTTTGTTTTTTAATATTAAAGTAATACTTTAAAAAATACTAATACTGAAACTAACAAACTAAACTTCTTTTTTTTTTTTTTTAAAGAACTAAACTAATAAAAACTAACTTCAAAACTATAATTAACCCTTCTGCCATCTTACAAATAAATTGGTTTAAATACTGTAGCATTTTTCTAAATATGCAAAAGCACAAATCAATTATTTGTACAATTTTTAGGACCAAACACAATTTCTCTTCATAACATTATGTGGCCCTTGCGTCCTTCTGATTTTCTGTATGTGGCCCTCAAATGGATAAGTTTCCGTATCTCGCCTAAGGATACTTTGACGTGGTCACGATGGCATGCGATCGAACCCACAACCACCCGACCACTGAGCCGCGCCACCCACTCACCATGTTAGCAGGACTCAAATTGCATCAACAATTTCTTTATTACATATTTTAGCGTACGCCGGTTCTCATAGTGTGAACCGTCATTTTTGCTCTGTCAACAACTTCCGGTTGTTTGTCGTCGCAGCTCCCTTGTTAAGAATGATGAATATCAGTGATTTATGCCATGTGTATTTGGACCTTAAAGGTACGGTAGTTTGAATTTGAAATGTTCTATTCTTGAGCTAACAAACGCATACTGTGAGAAGAGTGGCCTGAGGGTCGACAGTTGTCCTTCCGGGGGGGGGGAAATTTAAGAAGGCCCGACGAGATTCTGCTGTGCAGCACTGTCATGTAAATGCTCGCCAACGATCGTCTGCTGCATTTAACACGCCGCTTTTGTCTTCCGTCCCCGCCCGTTGCGTACGTGAGTCAGCGATGTGTGCCACGTAGCGTAAGTACATAATTCATTAAGTCGGCGCTTGTAAGTATCCCTTCCAGCATTTCCTGGGCTCAGATGGTGTTAGCGGGGATAGTTGAGGCTTTAGCAACCTGCTGTCACTACTACAAACAGCTTTAGTTTGATGAGGATTACCGCGGGCGACGTTGATTAAGAGCATTAACGCGGGCCTTGTTGGGTAATTGATTGTTCGAAAGGAGTAGACAACATCAGGAATGACCTCCTGGTTGAGTGGTCAGAAGTCGCCAACTAGTGTATGCCAATGGAGAAACGTGGTTGAAACGAGTGGAAAGTGGATTTCATCAGTTAATCCAAAATCACGGAAACAGGATTAGCAGATGTTTTGATGGCCAGGTTTTATCTTTCAGGGAGCTGATGCAAGTATGTGCAGCTCAAATGCAAAACAGGCACTGTTATGTCTTGTTTTTCACGAGCCGACTAACCAGTTCACTGCTCACCCATAGGTGGGTTTCATCATGTGACGTCACAACAAGCGGAGGGGAGACAGGAAGTAATTTCCCCATAAGAAAGAGCTGAGAAAATGCAGACGTGGATTAAAAAAAAACAACCTTTGTCTGAAATCTGGAGGAGCAAAGTTGGACAACGCTCGTACATGCAGTGATGACTTCATGAAAGGTAAGGATACAGTCATGAAACTACTACTTGTATGCGTGCTGCAATGCAATTTCGGACAAAAAGAAGCATTCAACCAGGTTTAAACTCATTGTTTCTGCCCGGTCCGCTAAGATATATGCTCATTTGGAAGAGGTACACATAGCAAAACATGGGTTACGTATTCAACTGCGTACTGTTTCACGTATACATATTGCACTAATTTCCAAGAGGCAACTTGATTATTATTCTACCTTATCACTATATCTATAGCTATGCTGCAAGGAGCAGAAAAAAATATTTTTCCTCTGTTGGCTGCTTGACTGCAAAGCATCTCTGTGTATCGAAGACACAAGCCTAATCACTTTCATTGTCGCCTCGTCCCATCATGGATCTGCACCAAGCAGTAATTTTGCTACGGTAGCTAACGACGCAGAGTGAGTCATTATCTTAGCGCCGGGCTAGGGCCCCTATTTAAAGATTCGCACCATGAATGAACAATTAGAGAACAGATTGCTGGCCTAAGTGGGGGAGAGGCAGCACAAGACTGAGGAGATGACGACATGCGGTGTGTGTGTGTGTGTGTGTGTAGGTGTGTGTGTGTGTGTGTGCTCACTAGCACTGGGAGATATGGCCTCAAAATTTTATCACAATAGTTCAAGTACATGCATCATAATTATATTAAGGATGAGCTAGAACAAATTATTTGTGCATCCATTTAAAAAAAAAAAAAAAAAGGATTTTCAATTGCTTTCCTAAAAACTACTCTACTATTAACCTATTGTCACAAGGTGCTAGCAGCAATGGCAGCAGTGATTCAGAATGAAACATAAAAACTGCTGACAAACTACTAACAAAAGTGTCATTCAGTATCTCTCACTAGGGCAATGCAGTTCTATGTGACAGAATAAAGGCCTATATGATAAAATAAGAGTGACAGGGACATAGCAACTGCATAGCAACTGACAACATTATCGTCATAAGGGGCATCGTAACTGCATAGCAACTAAAAAGTAAGGGTGACTAGACAAAGAGTGGCTAATAAGTCATTGATGGACATAGCAACTGACATTACTGTCATAAGTGGTATAGTAACTGCATAGCAACTAAAAAATAAGAGTGACTAGACAAACTAAGAGTGGTGAATACATCGGCATCATGAGGGACATAGCAACTGCATAGCAAGTACAAACATAAGGGACATAGCAACTGCATCATCATAATGGTCATCGTAACTGCATAGCGACTTCAATATAAGTGACTAGACAAACGAAGAGTGGCGAATAAATCATGAGGGACATAACTGCATAGCAACTGACGTTATTGTCTTAAGGGGCATCGTAACTGCATAGCAACTTCAAAATAAGAGTGATTGGAAAAACTAAGGGCTAACAAATCGTCATAAGGATCATAGCAACTGCATAGCTATTAACAACTTTGTCATCATAAGGGGCATAGTAACTGCATAGCAACTTCAAAATAAGAGTGACTAGACAAATTAAGAAGGGCTAACAAATCATAAGGAGCATAGCAACTGCATAGCCATTGAAAACATTGTCATAAGGGGAATAGTAACTGCATAGCAACTAAAAAAACAAGAGTGATTAGACAAACTAAGAGTGGCTAATACATCAGCATCATGGGGGACATAGCAATTGCATAGTAAGTACAAACATCACAAAGGACATAGCAACTGACAACATCAACATCATAACACGATGACCCATGCCGGCATGACCCATCCCAAAAACTGTCACATATTAATGCTGATTCCATATGTGATGTGTTGTGGATTTTAATGTCTGGCCGAATTCCTGACTGGACGGCCACAAGGGGGTTCGATTTGTTTTTATTGCTGCAACAGACTAATAAACACACTCAAGAAAAGATAACAGATTGAGGGAGGTGCCTTGCGAAAGGGCATTTTGGCAGTGGGACGCACACCATTACCCTCGACCAATTTTGCGCGTGCGTGTGCAACTCCGTTTGTGCACGTGCATTTGTCCGCATTCAGGCCTTTTGTGAGCGTCTTTCAAAAGAAACTGTCAAGCCGTACTGAGCTCACACAAGAGACAAGAAGTAGACTTTGTTGTTTTTGTTTTCCTGCCTCGGTAGTTTTGCTCTTGAATGAGCGAGAGCGTGAAGAGGCAGCGGGAGAAAAAGAGGTAAGGAGTGCAGAACGAGAGGAGCAGAGGTAACATGTAATTTACTGTTTGGCCCAATTGTACTGTACATGGCTTTAGATATGCTAATGACGCTCTTTGTCAGGCTCCACAGATAGCCATCAATCAGTTGTCAATTGGTCTTTTGCAAGGGGGGGGGCGGAATTATCCCCTCCCTTGGTTCTCCTCTTCTTCCTCTTTTTGTGCTACCTCGCGGAATTGGGGGTACGGGGAAAAGCCTGGCAAACGGATCTTTTGGGATCAGGACCCCCCCAGTCAAGGCAGAAATCAGGATAAAGTTTGGACAGTGTCTTCAGAAATAAGAATCATATTGCGGTCTTCAATGTAGACTTGTTTCAATTCTACGTCATCTTTCTCATTCATTTTTGCTGTATAGGAACGCAGTGAAATAAATAAAAAAAAAAAAAAGATCAAAGAAGTTTGATATCAGTTTCAGCCTTGAGTGAGGTTGTGTCGCGCACAACATGGCCGCCTCTGTCTGGGGAAGAATGAGCCCCGTTATGTCAGAAGCTAATGTACATGCTCAGATAAGCTAACAGGCCCATTAGTGCCAGTTCATTTAGCTCGTTAGCTGAAGCTTGCGGGCTGATGACATTCATTACATGTCATTAGCACACAATTAAGATGTCTCCTTCTTGACTCGACGGATCCTAATGTTGGAAAACACTTGAAATTGTTGTCGGATGAAATGTTTCTGTCTGCAGGACATGATTTATGACACGACAGTTTTCCAATAACCAGCTTTAGCCAGATAAACGGACTCAAAAAACAGTAACCAACCATAAGCCTCTGATCATATTTCGAGAGCTATATAGATGTAGAATAATAACATGTTGCAACAATAAATGCTTTGGATTTTTATGTAGCCGTATTAGCAGCACAAACACCAACAAGGGTAACAACAGCGTTTCAATGTGGTCGCTATGGTAACGCCTATCATGAATGATACCGCTTGAGGACTATTTATTTTCAGTCGAACAATAAACGTGAATGCGCATTTTAGCAGCGTCCTCCTGAAATGCACAACAAACACAAAGTACATGAAAAACAGATCCAAATAATGTGCATCTATTCTTTTTTTTTTTTTTTTTTTTTTAAACTCATTTTGCTAGCTTGTGGATTCAATATTACCGTTAGCGACCAGTATAATTAGCATTTTGACATGTGTCAAGTCTGTCATAGACGATTGAAAGGGAAAGAATCTGGTCGCTTTTCAAAACATGTTTTGTTCTGTTGTTTTTGTTTTTTTTTAGCTTTGAATAAACAGGAAGTACTGTATGTTTTTTTTTTTATATACTTTCGACTGTGCGACCCACCGTGGCTTGATCTAAAAATAGATCCTTTTGATAGATTGATACTATAGTCTTGATAGAGAGAGAGAGAGAGTTTGCTAGCTAGCTAGCTATTAGCAGCTGCACACGGTGAGACGATAGCTAGCTAGCTATAGATAGATAGATAGATAGATAAAGAATCTGGTCACTTTTAAAAATTGTTATAGTCTTGATAGAGAGAGAGGTTGCTAGCTAGCTTGCTAGCTATTAGCAGCTAGCTAGCTACCTATTAGCAGCTGCACGCAGTGGGATGCTAGCTAGCTATTAGCTAGCGATAGATAGGTGGATGGATAGATAAAGAATCTCATCACTTTTCAAAATATATATATATATATATATATATATATATATATTTTAGCTTTGAGTAAGTACTGTATTTTTTTTAAATTCTTTCGACTGTGCGACCCACCACGGTTTGATCTAAAAATAGATAAAAATAAAAATAAAAATAAAAATTCTAAATTCTAAAAAATTTCTAAAAATAAAAAATATTGATCGATTGATACTATAGTCTTGATAGAGAGAGAGGTTGCTTGCTATTAGCAGCTAGCTTGCTAGCTATTAGCAGCTGCACGCGGTGGGACGCTAGCTAGCTAGCTGTTAGCTAGCGATAGATAGATAGATGGATAGATAGATCGATAGATAAAGAAGGAAAGAATCTGGTCACTTTTCAAAATAAACTGTCGTGTTTTGTTTTATTTTTTTTTTCCTTTCAACTGTGCTACCCACCTATCCTATTGATAGATTGATACTATACTCTTGATAGAGAGAGAGGTTGCTAGCTAGCTAGCTAGCTATTACCAGCTAGCTAGATAGATAGATGGCTAGATAGATAGATAAAAAAAAAAAAAAACATGTCCAAGGTTATCTTTTTGTTATTCATTGGCGGATGGTGTGACCTTAATCTTTTCACAAAAAGCTCTTGTGCATGTACAATGCAATACGGCGCACAGCTAAACGTGGACACACATACACGCACACACGTGCGCACGCACACCTACGAACACACGCGGCACAAAGCGCATTCCCTTTTATTCTCCCTATCACACTCACCCACCCACCGATCCGAACGCAGACGGGCATTATTGATTTTACCGTCTCCAAGATGCTGAAAGTGTGTCTATTTGTGTGCGCGCGTACAAGAAAGGATTAAAGGGCCCTCGCTGAGCTCTTGATACCATCAGCCATCAGGCACCCCAAGTCCACTTCGTGCTTTCCCGGCTGCCGCATTGTCTATTCTGCTCCGCTATGTGAAAAATGTTGAATATCAACAATGGCTTTCAGTGGCGTATTGTTGAGTTTTTGTATGAACTAATCTTGCCTGAGTGAAAGAGACCTCGGGCTTGGACAAAAACGTCTAGAGCCACAGCATTCCGAGCCGGCTCTCCCCGTTTGCGCGTTGAGCAGAAAGCTGCTGCAGGCGAGGCAGGGAGGCGCGCAGGACCCGGGGCCCGCTCGACGTGTTCTCGGGCCGGCTTGGCCCAGATGGTTAGCGAGGGTAAAGGAGACGTCGGACGCTTATTAAGGTTATGATCAGGAAAGGGTGCGCAGAGTGAAGAGGACATGAAAGCTTTCCTTAGAAGGAAAAAAAAACTGCATCGGTTCTTGTGAAAAGATCTCCAGAAAAAAAAAAAAAAAACGAGTTCCCATATTCCGTCGTCAGAGTTAGTGGACTGTCTTAATTTTCCTGCAATGGAACGCCTGGATGGGGAAGCAGCCGACGTCCAATCAGAGAACAGGATTGCAGACGAACCGAGATGACATCACTCAAAGGTAAGATGACGACAAGACTGCAATCAGGTTTGACTACCTGGAAACCTTTTTGGCTCGTCTTCAAATAAAATATGCAAGAAAGGTTTAGCGAGAGTTACATATTGTGTTGTTCATTAAGGCTGGGTATCGATCCGAATTTCCTAAATACAGTGTACCGTCCTTTTCAGCTGGGGTTAGGTTAAAAAAAATAAATAAATAAATACCTGCAATAAATGAAATCTGCAAAGTAGTTAGCTTTATGTTTTACATTTTCTATAAATGTTTTAAGGCTCTAAAAACCCTCACCACACATTTTATACACTTTTTTTCATCAAGGCATTTACATTTTCTCACATTTCTCTCGTTTAAACATTCTCAATGTTCAAACCTTCATAAATGTAATAAAATAGGTACAATACTGTAAAAAAAACAAATGCATGCAAAATCGCACTCAATAAAATCTGCGATGCAGTGAGGCCGCGAAAAGTGAACCACGTTATAACGAGGGAATCACTTTCGATTCACAAGATTTCAGTTCGATTCGATTTCGATTTTTTTTCCTCCCAATTTTATCCACTTTACTTCAATCCAATACTAATTAATTATGAAACATCAATTATTCTAAGGACATGATAATAACTCCACAAACGTTAAATTCCAAATGAAATATTTTCACAATTCTAATTCAATAATTGTCAATATAAATTAGAAAGATTCTGAATTGTCTTAAAGTACCTAAAGAGTCTTTCAGAAATGTAAGAAAATACTTTAAAAAAAAAAAAAAAAAAAAAAAAAAAAAATTAAATAAGGGGTGTACCGATCACAATTTTTCCGGCCGATCACCGATCCCGGATCTTTTAAAAAGTCTGACCTACCGATCCCGATTTTTGCCGATACCGATTTTAATTTTCATTATAAGCAGCATGTACCTTCAGTGTTCCAATCTGGTTTAAATGGAAAACATTGAACAATATCGACAAAATAATACAAATGGGTTGTTTTAATTGCACATGAAGTAGTTGTCTCAAATAAAAACGAAAATCCTATTAGTCATCTCAGCAGAAGAGGACAGTGGCTGATTATTATTATTATTTTTTCAGACCTCTGAGGAGAGAGATCGGTTTATTTTTAAGGGATTCAGCCCATCACCGATCTTCCAGAATTAAGGAAATCGGGGCCGATTGATCGTTGCACCCCAAGTTAAAATAACTGATTCATGGTTTTATGATCAAAATCAGGCTCAAAGGAAAATCCATTCGATATCGATTATTCGATTTTTGAAACCCAGCCCTGGTCGTCGTCGTCGATTCTATATGATCCTTCTCAGCTGCGCGAGTGTGTTTGTGTATGCAAAACAGGCATTGGCGTTTTCTCTCCGTGTGAATCCAGCCTGTCCTGCAGAGTCTTAAAAAAAAAAAAAAAAAAAAAGAAGCAAAGTGTGACGATGAGGCAGCAGAGTTGATGTTAATCGGGCTTTTGTGTCGTCAGGGGTGTCAAGTCTCGAGCGTGGACGACACGCAGGGAGATCGTCTTCAATTAGCAAGTACAAATATTATTACCTCAGTCGACGCTAATTTGCATATTCATCCCGCACGCATGCTCATAGGGTGTAACGATAATACAGTGTAAGCGGATGCTTGCGTTACCTTTGACATCCGCATGGTAAATGTGTGCATACATGAATATATTACAAATTGATGCTTTATGTTAACTCATTCACTGCCAGCTGTTTTACTGGATTTTGACTGATTTTGCAAAGGCCCACAGAATATTGTGTTCTATTTGGTGTAAAAACATGGAAACTACACAAAACAAGGTGTAGCATCTCTTCTTTCATTAGGGAAAAAAAAATATATTTTTTTATGTTTCCGTTTTGCAGCAATTAGCATTGGAATATAGTTTAATCATTATTTATTTATTTATTTATTTATTTATTTATTTATTTATTTATTTATTATTTATTTAATTATTATTTAATTATTATTTACTCTGTTTAATCATTATTCACAAATCTGTTTAAAACAGTGGGGAAAAGTTTTTTGCAACATGGCCCCGGTTGATCTCTTATACTCTGCTGCCACCTGCTGGCCGTTTTTGTAATAACTACTTTTGCTTCAAGCATTCTCTTCAGTTCAGAGGCTGCATGAAAGCCTTTTGTATGCTCTAGCATTAAAAAAAAATACAAAAAACGTATATATACGTCTTTGGGAGCCAATGAGTTAATGTGCGCTTCATTTTCAACAGTAAAATGCAGCGCAAGTCTGAGTTGATATGTGTGCTTGAGTTTGAGGTCAGTGCCACACAAACCTGGAATTGATGTGATGTTTGACTTAACCCTTCACCCTCTCCACACACGCACACACACAGGCATCGTAATCGGCGGCCCCTGGTGATTTGTCCTCTCAGCTTGAAGCCCTGTCAATTCCTCTCCGCTCACAATTACAGCCCTGAAGCCAACAGGAAAATCTGCTTCAATCTAGCAATTAGCCCGAAGGCCACTAGCTGCGCGCTTGCGTGCGTGCGTGCGTGCGTGCGTGCGTGCGTGCGTGCGTGCGTGCGTGCGTGCGTGCGTGCGTGTCCGCTCCCTCTTGTCAGGAACATCAACCGCAAGCAGGAATGACACCGCCGTGGTGATGCAGTTTTGTATTTACATGCATAATTTTTGCGCTTCAAGTCGGAGGATATTTAATTCTTATTGCGGCGTTTGTTATTGTTATTGGGCGGTGTCTGGGGACTCAGAAAACACCAGTCTAAGGCACACCTGTGCACTAATCATGGCGTCTAATTAGCATCTTGATATGGCACATCTGTGAGGCAAAGGAGAAGTGCTCACCATCACATATTTAGACCGGTTTTGCGAACAGTATTTGAGAGAAAATGGTGTGAGTTTGTGTAGGGGTTTCCAAACTACGGCCCGGGGGGCCATTTGCGGCCCACTGTCCATTTTTCAGTGGCCCATTTTCTTGACTGCTTATTCCTCACAAGGGTCGCGGGGAGTGCTGGAGCCTATCCCAGCTGGCTCTGGGCAGGAGGCGGGGTACATTCTGGACTGATTGCCAGCCAATCGCAGCAAAAAACAATTTTGTTACCGAAATAGAATAAAAACAAAAATGCTTTAAAAAAAAAAAAAATTAATAAAAAAATAACTGAAACTACATTTTATGTTTACAAAACAAACGAAAACTAACTATAATTGTAGCAAACGTGTTCTTCGTTTTAGTCTTTGGTAATTAATTTAATGCATGAGCCTTTGGGGATGATTTGAAATGTGATTTTTAGTATTTTTTATTATATAAACTGGAATAATGATGTCTTAAAGTATGTCAAACAGAGGTGATGTCATCTAGCAGCAGCCAATAGAAAAGCTCCTTCAGATGACGTCACTCCCATGTTAAATATTGCGTACAAGTAATACACATTTCTTTAAAAAAAACAAAAAACAATACTAATACTGAATCTAACAAACTAAACTAAACCTAAGCATTTTTTAAAGAACAAAACTAATAAAAATGAACTAAAATGAAAAATTCCAAAACCATAATAACCCTATTGCCATATTACAAATAAATTGGTTTATCTACTGTAGCATTTTTCTAAATATGCAAAAGCACAAATAAAAAATTATTTGTACAATTTTTAGGACGAAACACAATTTCTCTTCATAACATAATGTGGCCCTTGCGCCCTTCTGATTTTCTGTATGTGGCCCCTCAAATGAAAACGTTTGGACAGCCCTGACGTAGAACAAATTTTCGATCTTTTGAGTTCATCTCCGAAAAAAATAGGAAGCAAAAACAAATTAATATTTTTATAGAGTATATGTCAAGGTCACACGTGACAAAACTCTCAATGAGAGAACGTCTCATCTTTGATCGGTTCTAATTCGTCCTCTGAAAAGTCCGCACAAGTACAGAAATCCAAATGTGGAATTTCAAGATGACGGAAAAGTCCGTCAGTCAGCAGTGAAGGAGCGAGCGATGCGCTGCGAGGATGATTTTGGTGGCCTCGGGGACGGCAGGCCTGACCGGGCAGCAACAGAGACGCTTAGTGCCGCCTGGCTTCCTCCTAAAGACTCGGCCTCCATTTTTTTTTTTTTTTTTTTCTTCCCCCCATGCCCCGCTCGTCTCCCTCCCGCGTGTCCTCTTAACTACTTGGGCATCCTTTTTCTCTTAGCCTCTCTCCTCCTTTTGTCCCTTGCCGTCCTTCAGCCTCAAGTCGCTTCCGCTCACGCTCTCTTTGCCACACTCCATTCCTCCATTTGCCACCATTTCTTAGTGTATCGCCCGTGGGCCGTTACAGATGCTCATCAGTGGGTTTTCGAGACGTTTTTTTTTTTTTTGGAGAGAATAATGTGTTGGGTGGGGACAAAAGCTCTGTGACCGTTGAGAGTGGCTGCGTCTGAAAAGAGGCCGGACATCATCTTAATGCGGCGAGTGGAGAGACCGAATCCTCATCCTTTAGGTGATGGCTGCTTTGGCCAAAAGATAGCACACCTTCCTTGGATGTTTTATCAAAAGCATAAGATGGGGGCGAAAAGGGTCGTATAGCTGAGGGACGCCTCGATGAGATGCCAGCGTTGCGTCCTCTTTCATTTCACGTTAGTGGCAAAATATTTGTGCTCCAGATCATTTGTTAGTTTTAATGTTCCAGAATTGGCAAAGAAAAGTGGTTGTGGTCTAGCCAGGGGTATGGATGAGAATTTGGAACTTGAGGGGTATGGCATGCAGAGGGGTGCTTTCCATGACAGTCCCATCTGGCTCCTTCTCCTTACTGGGTCTTCTGTTGGTTGAGGCATTCACTCATCACGAAGCAGGTCTTGAATGGTCTGTTGTTTTCTTCCTGGATAGTGGCCGTGACGCTCACTAGTCAATGGCCGCCATCTTTCCGCTTTGCGTTCAGCCTCAGGACGCCGGAATTGGGGTGAAACCCTGCATGGAACTTTCTTGTCGTAATAAGGATGGCTTGTATCTCTTCTAGTGTTTTATGCTAGCGGGGGATCTGATTACTGGCCGGATGTCGGTGTGTTTTTATATATATATATATATATATATATATATATATATATATATATATATATATTAGGGGGTGTTAAAAAAATCGATTCGGCGATATATCGCGATACTACATTCTCGAATCGATTCAATAGTCGGCAGAATCGATTTTTTTTTTTTTTTTTTTTTAGGATTCACACCTTGAGCATGGAAGAATGTTATATGAACGGAACATTAAGCCTTAATATTTTATTTTAATGCTGTTCAAACATGAAACAGATTACAACCTCTATAAGACTGAAATTTCAGATAAATAAATAATACATTTTCATATAAATCTTACACTCTACAAGCTTACTGATTAGTATTTTCTAAATTTGAATGGAAAAAAATCGCAACAATCGACTTATAAATTCGTATCGGGATTAATTAATTATCGAATCGAATCGTCAGGTACTAGGCAATTCACACCCCTTATATATATATATATATATATATATATATATATATATATATATATATATATATATATATATATATATATATATATATATTAGGGGTGTGTATCTTTCTGCAAAAGACAATTTGATACGGTTTTCGATGTGTGAGGTGCAAAACGATTCAAGGACGTGTTGATTTGAAAGTGTACCGATTCAATTGGGTTTGACTGTGGGATTGCGATCCCGTTCGAGAGGGTGTGATCATCATACTTTTACATATATTTGAACGTTTGAAAGTTGTCAGTGCCGCAAACGTGCATTTTCCTTCTTCGATACATCACTGCAATCAAAGCCGATTCGATAAGTATCTTGATATATTTCAAAGTGGAACGACTTGCTTTGTTTTGGTGCATTTGCATCTTTTCAATCCAAACATGATTTTCCGGGTCGAACCGTTTTTTTGTTACACCCCGAGTAGGATGTAGTTCAAACAGTGGTATAGATGGAATTTTGGAAATGGGTGACAGGCAACAACTTTATAGAAAGAATAAATATAATCTTAAAAAAAATATGTATGTATGTACAGTATATAGTACACAGCTAGCATCTTATTAGCAGCTTATGACAATCAGATTGTGCACAAAAAAATATCCAATCCTGACTGCCTTCATTTGTGAACGCTATTTAAATGCATACATTTAAAAACCCATTGGCATGGTGCATATAGACAACAATTATGCGTGTTTTTGGAATGCGGGAGGAAGTTGGAGCACGTGAAGAAAACGTACAAAAACAGACAGAACATGTAGACTCCACATAGAAAGACCTTGACAACACCACCAAACTCACAACATTGAGACAGACATGATAACCACTAACTGTGCTGCCTCTCAATAAAAAAAATTATATTAAATTTTATGAAAGGAATACCAGGAACAAAATGGTCATAATAGAAACGGGTCAGCAAATGGACCCCCTGCTGCTGAGAATGATAGTTGAGTTCTACAGCTTGTCGTCTCTGTTCCCGCATTAAAGCGTCACGTTATTAATATCTGCTTTCATAACGTGCTGTCAAGCAAACAATTTTAGTTCTACAAATGCTTTCCATTTTTGTTCGCAGCAAATGTTTTCCATTTGGCTGAAATAGGAAGAGTGAGTGATAGTGGCGGCACTGTTGTTCTGCTGGCAACACCGCGTATTAGACCTCCGTGTATTTGCATATTAGCGGAAGCGCGGCTATATGCATTAGCAAACAAAAGAGGTTCTCAAAGATGAGAGAGCGGCGAGGGGGCTTTTGCACAACAATAGGTCTTGGAAGGCTTAAACTGATCCGCAGCATACCTACAACGGCGGCCAAACGCAAACGCGGGCACACACGTCAACCTGAGAACGAGCCAACGTGCGCCACGTGATGCGGATATCCAAATTCAGCTGCTCCTCTCCTTAAGTCCGACCCAGGCCGTTTGACGTGGGCCCGAGCGTGCTTGCTCGCGATTCAAAAACCCCAAAACCCCAACATGATCCATGCCCACTCCCCGGTACAACATGGACTCGGTCGGACACATGCGCAAAGTGTGACCATCCAGATTAGCCCCCCCCCCCCAGTAAAACGCACACAGCAAGCCATAGCTGTGTGTGTGTGTGTGTGTGTGTGTGTGTGTGTGTGTGTGTTGACAGCGGTCAGTACTGAGGCGTTTTCTTGCAATTGGGGAGGATGATGATGGTGGGATGCAAGGGAGGACGAGAGGCAGAAAGAGGATTAGAGTGATATGGAGACAAAGAACAACAATAGTTTGTCACATTCTGTCAGAGCGGATTTTACGGAAAAGCTGATTTGGAGTATGCCACCAACAAGCAGCAATCACAGCCACAGGATTTAAGACTAAATCAGTTGGAGAATTTGCGGTTAATGTCATTGCTACAAAATGGCTGAGACTTTTCCAATGCAAAAAACCCACTGGGAAAAAAAAAAAAAAAAAAGAGTTTGAAGGATTTCAAGTACAACCTGAGGAGCAGTCTGTACCAAATACAGATCTTGTGTCAGTACCGTGGGTCAAAGAAGCCAACCGGAAAATAACCGTACTTATTTGGCGTAAAGGAGCACAAGGCGTGAAACCAGAAAGGGCCAAAAGTCTACAGCAGGGGTCTCCAAGTTGGGTCCTCGAGAGCCCCTATCCAGCCTGTTTTCCATGTTTCTCTCCACCTACACACCTGATTCATGATCGGGATCGTTGTCAGGCTTCTGCAAAGCTTGCTGATTAGCTGATCATTAGATTCAGCTGTGCTGAAGGACGGAGACATGGAAAACAGGCTGGATAGGGGCTCTCGAGGACCCAACTTGGAGACCCCTGGTCTAGAGTGTTACGAGTGGCCCAATTGGACCCTGGGACCTTCTTGCTGTGAGGCAGCAGTGCTAACCGCTTATCCCCACCATGCTGCCAACAGTTGCAGCATTTGACTTGACATTGATTGACGTCTGATCATAATCACACAAATTTGGTATTACAGCACTCACAGTCTCTCGTACTGGTCACTTAAAGTTCAACATAGCATCTCGTGGCAGAAATGGGCACAAGCCTGGAAGGCCAAGTCTTTGACCCACAAGTCCAAGTTAAGTCCAAGTCTTTAGGTTTCAAGTCAAATCCAAGTCTTTAGGTTCTTAGTCCATGTCAATTCTCAGGTCTTTGACCCACAAATCCAAGTCAAGTCCAAGTATTTAGGTTCGTAGTCAAGCCCAAATCTTTAGGTTCCAAGTTAAGTACAAGTTTTTAAGCTCTAAATAAAGTCCAAGTCTTTAGGTTCCAAGTCCAAGTCAAGTCCAAGTCTCTAGGTTTGAAGTCCATGTCAGTTCTTAAGTCTTTGACCCACAAATCCAAGTTAAGTCCAAGTCTTTAGGTTTCAAGTTAAGTCTAAGTCTTTAGTTTCCAAGTCAAGTCCAAGCCTTTAGGTTCCAGGTCAAGTCCAAGTTTTTAGGTTCTAAGTAAAGTCCAAGTCTTTAGGTTCGAAGTCCATGTCAATTCTCAAGTCTTTGACCCACAAATCCAAGTCAAGTCAAAGTATTTAGGTTCATAGTCAAGCCCAAATCTTTAGGTTCCAAGTTAAGTACAAGTTTTTAAGCTCTAAATAAAGTCCAAGTCTTTAGGTTTGAAGTCCATGTCAGTTCTTAAGTCTTTGACCCACAAATCCAAGTTAAGTCCAAGTCTTTAGGTTTCAAGTTAAGTCTAAGTCTTTAGTTTCCAAGTCAAGTCCAAGCCTTTAGGTTCCAGGTCAAGTCCAAGTTTTTAGGTTCTAAGTAAAGTCCAAGTCTTTAGGTTCGAAGTCCATGTCAATTCTCAAGTCTTTGACCCACAAATCCAAGTCAAGTCCAAATATTTAGGTTTCAAGTTAAGTCTTAAGTCTTTTGATTCCAAGTCAAGTCCAAATTTTTAGGTTCTAAATCAAGTCCAATTCCCTGACCATGAGTCTGCCTCACTGGCTAATGTCTTTAAAAGCAAACACTAGAACAAACAATAGCGCTGCAGCAGACTTTTGGTCCAGGTTTGCCACGCTGGTGATTGCTTGTGTCTTGTTGTCACATTTGTCTACTCTGTCATTAATATTGGCCGTTTCTTGGGTGCACATAAAGGAAGAAGAAGACTTGTAATATTGACGCGTCTATAACGAAGAGTGAAGTCTTGTGTCTTTAGTGGACAAGTTGATGGTGCAAGTTTCAAGAAATACTGACTTAAGCCTCTTAACCTGCGGTTAAGTATGTATGAGTATATACATATACTAGGAGCTTTTACCAAATGAATTGTTTTGAGATCACAATTCAATCTAACAGTCGTTTACAATCTGATCTGTCCATGAGTTGCAAACGACTTTTTTTTAAAAAACCAAAAATACAAGGTGTTGTTTTGGCGTGTCACTGCTTACAATCAAGCTACTTTGATTGTTTTTTTTATTATTATTATTATTATATTAAAAAAAACACAAAAACAAGAATGTCTGCAAAGCAGCAGGCAGCCGAAGCTTTCAGACACGTGAGAGGGGGAGAAACAGCATGATCAAGTTGAAATGAATGAAATGATTTAATGTTTGAGTCTGCCTCGCCCTAGGGAATGGAACGATATGGGCTCCCTAATTGACACCGGGTCAACTGCCTCCTGACACACGCACTCACACACTTGCACTGTTTGACACACTTTCAGCTGTCTGTCTGTCTGTCTTTCCTTCTTCTCCCAAACACACATTACAGTCCCCTCCAGTAGCCGTCCAGACCCGTCCAGTGTGGGCCAGAAGGGGACAAACAAAGGCCCGCGCTGTCTGCCTGTAATGATGGATGAGCGCGACGCTCGGATATTTGGGAGGGATTTCACAAGAGTCAGTCCTTTCCCAGGCTGGGCTGCTGGTCAACAGCTTTATATCACACGTCCTTCAATGACACATTCGTGGGGGGAGCAAAATTCTTGAATTTGAACCTTAAGGGCAGCACAGGAAAGCGCCATTTCATTAGTAAAGAAAGGAATATTTGATGTAGTATATTTTGAGCATTTCTTGGGAATGCATTGACTGTATTGACGGTTTCAGTGTAGAGACTATCGGGCATCTTTTATCTTGAAATTTTAAAATAACCTCCTAATGGAGAAAATGCAACCACGTGTGTTATTCTTGTCCTTGAACACATTGAACGAGTTCGGGTCGATTCCGGTACATTGGAGGCTTTTGAAGTGCTGCCTCCATAGCAACGTACACCGACAGTGTGTAAATGAGGACATGCTCTGCGTATGTTTTACTGGGATGTACTGGTCAGATTTGTAGACAGAATGTCTGTTTAGGCTTCAAGTCAAATTCAAGACTTTAGGTTCGAAGTACATTTCAATTCTCAAGCTTCCAAGGTTCCAAGTCAAGTCCAAGTCTTTAGGTTTCAAGTCAAGTCCAAGTCTTTAGATTCCAAATCAAGTCCAAGTCTTTAGGTTCCAAGTCAAGTCAAGTCCAAGTCTTTAGGTTCCAAGTCAAGTCAAGTCCAAGTCTTTAGGTTCCAAGTCAAGTCCAAGTCTTTAGGTTCAAGTCAAGTCAAGTCCAAGTCTTTAGGTTCCAAGTTAAGTCCAAGTCTTTAGGTTCCAAGTCAAGTCCAAATCTTTAGGTTCCAAGTCAAGTCCAAGTCTTTAGGTTCCAAGTCAAGTCATGTCCAAGTCTTTAGGTTCCAAGTCAAGTAAAGTCTAAGTCTTTAGGTTCCAAGTCAAGTCTAAGTCTTTATGTTCCAAGACAAGTCCAAGTCTTTAGGTTCCAAGACATGTCCAAGTCTTTAGGTTCCAAGTCAAGTCCAAGTCTTTAGGTTCCAAGTCAAGTCCAAGTCTTTAGGTTCCAAGTCAAGTCCAAGTCTTTAGGTTCCAAGTCAAGTCCAAGTCTTTAGATTCCAAATCAAGTCCAAGTCTTTAGGTTCCAAGTCAAGTCAAGTCCAAGTCTTTAGGTTCCAAGTCGAGTCAAGTCCAAGTCTTTAGGTTCCAAGTCAAGTCCAAGTCTTTAGGTTCAAGTCAAGTCAAGTCCAAGTCTTTAGGTTCCAAGTCAAGTCCAAGTCTTTAGGTTCAAGTCAAGTCAAGTCCAAGTCTTTAGGTTCCAAGTTAAGTCCAAGTCTTTAGGTTCCAAGTCAAGTCCAAATCTTTAGGTTCCAAGTCAAGTCCAAGTCTTTAGGTTCCAAGTCAAGTCATGTCCAAGTCTTTAGGTTCCAAGTCAAGTAAAGTCTAAGTCTTTAGGTTCCAAGTCAAGTCTAAGTCTTTAGGTTCCAAGACAAGTCCAAGTCTTTAGGTTCCAAGACATGTCCAAGTCTTTAGGTTCCAAGTCAAGTCCAAGTCTTTAGGTTCCAAGTCAAGTCCAAGTCTTTAGGTTCCAAGTCAAGTCCAAGTCTTTCGGTTCCAAGACAAGTCTAAGTCTTTAGGTTCCAAGTCAAGTCCAAGTCTTTAGGTTCCAAGTCAAGTCCAAGTCTTTAGGTTCCAAGACAAGTCCAAGTCTTTAGGTTCCAAGTCAAGTCCAAGTCTTTAGGTTCCAAGACAAGTCCAAGTCTTTAGGTTCCAAGACAAGTCCAAGTCTTTAGGATCCAAGTCAAGTCCAAGTCTTTAGGTTCCAAGTCAAGTCCAAGTCTTTAGGTTCCAAGTCAAGTCCAAGTCTTTAGGTTCCAAGACAAGTCCAAGTCTTTAGGTTCCAAGTCAAGTCCAGGTCTTTAGGTACATGCAAGTCCTGATTCTGGGGTTGATCATTGATTAGCTTTCACTGTATTGTATTTATTTATTTATTTTTTTTACAGAGATGGCTGGATTTGTTTTGACAAAATTTACAATTCAGGACTACGTAGTCGACTAGTTGACGAGTCAACTTTGCACAGTCCACATAATAAGGCGATCGAGCCAACATTGATACCTGACGAGTGCAAATGTTAGTGGAGACGCAAGAGCGGGTCAAAGGCCACTGCGTCACATGATCAGCTCACTCCATGACATCTTCAATCCTCTCATGTACAGAGTGCTGTAAAAAACAACAAAAAAAACGTCTGTATTGACTTGTAATCAGATGCCAGTCGAGACGACCGCGTTAGCCCGCGTAAAGAGAAAGCGCACTGATTCCCCACCGGCTGCATTGTCACTGAACGTCTCGTCTCTCTATGGACTGTAAATGATTTAATTTGAGCAAGCAGATGTGGCGTTGAGATGGCGCGTGCGTGCGTGTGCGGAAGAGCGAGGGAGGGCTGGAGAATGAGGAAATGACAGGAAGGAGAGGAGAGAAAAAAAAAAAGCTTGGCAAAGTGACAGCCAACGTACTTGACGCAGCTTTCAAAACATCGTGATTTTCTGTGTGCACGCGCGTACGTTTTTTTTTTTTTTTTGCGCACGGGTATCGCGACAGCTGAATGAAAATCAATCTGCTTCCACATCTGCCGCGCCTCGAGTAGCGTGAGGGCACACAGATGGGCCTCCCCTTGTCGCCCGCCGCGCGGGGCTTGGCAGGCGACCAACTCAGGTCTCGCCACTCGCTTCTTCATCCTCTTTATCTCCTCCCCCTTGTCTTCCCTTTTTTTTTTTTTTTTTTGCTAATCAGATGGCAGCCTGTGAAGAGGAGCTCTTTTCCTGCGCTGACATCTTCCAAGTCACTTCTGGCAGCAGATGTTTGGGCCCTCCGAAGCCGCAATCGGGGGGCTCTAATCACCCCTCATTGACGGCTTCGGAGGGGCCCCCCTGTTGCAGCTTCTGAATGGCAAATTAAAGCGTTTTCAAGATAACGTCGGTAATTGGCTAAATCGTTTTATAAGCCCGGAGATCACAACTTGTAATCTGCATCCGAACGCGCCATCTCTCTCCTTGCTCCGAATAAGTCTCATTCCTGATGCGCCGCGGAATGTTTTGATGCCTGATGATTTTTTTTTTTTTTTTTTGCCATCAGATTAGCAAATACTAATCGTCGCAGTTTGTCTGACTGTCACATGCGCTTTGCTCTCGTCTCATGGCCGGCATTAACTCCATTAGACTGGTAATTGGCTCTTAAAAAGCGGCGGGCGCGGACTCCCGAGGCCACTTAATGTCCATCTCTTCGCCTTCTTTCCTCGGCTGCGCTCGCCAGTCCATCAGCGACCTTCCCTCAGTTGAATGGCATTAACTAGTCCCCCCGCATAGAAATCGGAGGCCATATTAGTGTTATCCTCCCCTCTCAGCCGATTGCTTGGCTCATGAGTCCCGATCAGTCCAGACGATATGGTTAAGTGGGTATTTTTCGCTCACGTCACTCTGAAATGGGACACCAAATAACCCGCCGACTGTCACAGATGAATATGCAAATTCTGCATGTGGAGATCAAATTCTCATTTTTTAAACCCGAGAAACTAAATTTGTATTGGAAAGATGCGTGTGTGAAAACAGTTTTTCGGTCACAGCCCCCCCCAACTCACAGAGCGAGAGAGGGGAGAGAGAGCGAGAGAGAGGAACTGTAGAAAGACTGTAGTAAGAAGAGCTGCTAAATAAAACAAAAATGGTAAATACACATTGCAGGCATTCATTGTGTGTCAGTATTTAACTTTTTTTTTTATTTTTTATCGAGCATCAAGCAACATATGGGTCAAGTACAAGTATTTTTCACATTTTTTTTATTTTATTTTTAGGAAAACAGGGATCTAAAGTTAAAAAACGTGACATGTTAAAGAAAAATTGAGATGAGTTTTGTATTACGCACCCAAAAATGAGTTTAAAAGAGTTTGACACAATGATGCACTGGTTGACTGGAGTCATAAAACCTGCCACATGCCATTAAACTCGAGATCTGACTTCACGACTATCAGGTCAAATCCAGGAAATGATGGAGTCAATCTTTTGACCGTGTGTGTGGTTGGCCTCTCTTTCCCGGGTTCGCTTTTAGATGAGAAGCATCAAATGATTGAATGTGAGGTTCACCGGCAGCTTCTGGGGGCAATTGTAAAGACGAATGACTTCCTGACAAGATCGTGACGTTAACACCGATGGGGTGACGGCAACATCAGGCTCGGTGACAAACAATCATGTCGTTCAGCGGAAAGCGCCTTCAATCCTTCCAAACGTTTCCCGTGTTCGAAAGCGAGCTTTTTTTTGTTGTTGTTTTTTTTTTTTTTTGAGGCAGAGAAGCTACCGTCATGCTCCATCCTCACCCCAAGAGAGACAAATCATTGATTTGATAACCATGATAGTGTTGTTAACCATCTCATAGCATTGGAAATTTATTTAATACCTTATTATTTTAGCCCGCAACAATCATTAAAAATGCCCGCGAAATTCTGGAAGGACTGGCTACAAATGACCTCTAGATGACCCTAAGTATGTGCCACAAATCATCATATATCCAGGATTTATTTGATTTTTATTATTGTGCTGATTGCTGTAGTATTTGGCAGTATAGTTGAACATACATCACCACTCCGCAATTAGTTAATTAATTATTTTATTTATTATTAGTGGTAGTAGTAGTAGTAGTAGTAGTAGTAGTATTGAGTCATTGATTGAGGCATTTGTGTGACATAAATATTATAGCCCAAACATAATTTTAATTCATTGTATTATAATAATAATAATAATAATAATAATAATAAGAAGAATAAATCCCAATTATTTATATAAAAAAAAAATTTAAGTAGTGAAAATAGTTACTTTGCCTGGTAACAAGTTACTTTTATTATGAAGCAATTCAATTAGTTTTTTTTTTTTTTTTAAAGCAAGTAATGAATAACTATAACTAATAACCTTTTTTAAAGTAACATTCCAAACACTGCAAATTAATCAATAACATACTGATTAATTTATTATTTTGTCATAGAGTGAGGCATTTGTGTGAGTAATATTCACAAAAATAAATGAAAACACCCTATAAAGCTTGGGCATTTGAATTCCTTATATAAAAATATAATAATAATGATAATAATCTCAATTATTTTATATAAAACAATTTTTTAAAGTAGTGAAAATAGTTACTTTTCCCGGTAACAAGTTACTTTTATTGTGAAGTAATTCAATGACTAACTCAGTTACTTTGTGAAGCATGTAATGAGTAACTCTAACTAATTACCTCTTGAAAGTAACGTTCCAAACACTGCAAATCAATCAGTAACTTACTGATTAATTTCACCTCCTTATCATCGATGTCATTTCTGTCCTTTTTCTGTGTTGGACTGTGAAGTGGAAAGAGAAATAAATGAAGAGCTGATGAGGTGGAAAGTTGTAAGAAGCCGTATTATTTTTTTTTAAATTTGTTTTTGTATTTAGCTTGTTTGGTTTGCGCCGGCGAGTGGCGACGTCGCGCGAGGAGGCGTTTTCGGAGCCGCGCGCCACTTTTGACTGCGGCAATAAACACTCGCTCATGCATGCGAGCGAACGAGGGGGGACGAGTCCCTCCATAAATTATACCAGGAAATTAATTAGCAATATAAATGCCGGGCGGAATGCATTATGCGCAATTGTCTTGCTATCTTTGCAAGAAATTAGTCTTTTAAAAAAACGAACGCGGTATTAATCATCTTGCGGAATATTTTTGTGATCACTGAATTAATAGTTGAGCGTTGGGGAGGCCGCATATTTTGAGGTTATTCATCGGCGTCGGCGGCGATTGCCTCTTAATTATGACGCCGTCCTCCTCTTCTTCGCACCTATTAAATCCTGTTTTGTGGCGTCGCCGCAGCCCCGCTCTCGCCTGGCCCTGTATCTACTAATTACTTCTCTAATTGAATTTGCTCTCTGTTGCCAGGCTGTTTTTTTTTTTGTTTTTTTTTAAGTGGCTGTTTGTTGCAGGGCCTCATTGTGTCCTTGTGTGACAGCTAGCTTGCGAGCCGCCTCTCTGTCTGTATTCATGTCCCTCCGTCTATATCATTACCTATAGCTCCGAGGCATGTACCGAGTATGAATGAAGAAAATTAATTAACAAGAGCCAGTGGAACACTTGCTGTATTTCTTTCTCCATGTTGCCTTCCAGCCTCATTTTTTTGAGCCTCTAGTTAAGGGGGTGTGACAAACACAATTTTTGTCACAGGCCATTTCATACTTATGTTTGCCTTCAGACGACTGTTATGACCGTGAAAAGTGTTAAATGTTGGCTGTATCTGATGTTGTAAATGAATTTGAAATCAGAAGTCTTGGGGGGGAAAATGTAAAAACCAAATATTCAAGGAGGCAACTATCAGTTTATGTTACGTTCTGGGTTTGGATCCCAAACACGCAGACGCAAATAAGACTTGAGCTCTTTAGTCACACAACTTGACTAAACTAGAAATGCCAAGCTCCCTTGGGCTGTGGAGCTGCACAGAGGAACAGAGGTAATAATCCGACAAAACACGCACTTCTTAGTCCAGCTTATATAGACAGTCAATCGATCTGGTTGGTTGTGGCTAGACATGTGAGTAACAAGACTGACATGGACTTATCTGATTGGCTGTTGACCAGATAAAGAGATTAAAGATTCCCGACATCACATAGCTTCTGACATCACATAGCGTTTTACCAGTTGAAACCAGATGCTGGTTGGATCAGTTCAAAACGGACGCTTGACCACACGGTCATGACCCAAACATGACCCTTGCATGACCCTAACCCTGTAACCGCAATTACCTTAGAATTGTGTACTAAAGGCAACATACTCAAATCAGTAGTGTCTTTTTTATTTAAATCTGCGCAGGGGCAGGCTAAACTAAGATTTGGTAATATTTTTTTTTTGTGCCATGCAATCAGGTGCCGCATGCTATAACCATAATAATATACTCGTACATGTTAAATGAATACCTACATTAGATAATCCATCAAAAATAAGCATTGTAAACGTTATGCATCTCATCATATTTGATTGATGAAATTTAAATGGGAGAAAAAAAAATGTGTTAGTGGATTATTGGGTCTGGTTGCCAGACTATGGCAGTTGCTGAGAATATGAAAATTTTAAATCAGAAATAACATGACTGAATCTTGGTTAAAAACTCTTCCTCCCTCAACCATCTTCAGCCAGCTCCTTTGTGAAAACTTTCTCTCCTCACTTCGTATTGATCGGCTCTCTCCATCCTCCACATCATCCATCCATCCATCCCTCTCGCTATTGATCCTTTCCTCCCACTCCTCTCCTTTTTGGCGCTATCTCACTCGTCCTTTGTCTTCTTATCGAAGCTTCGGCGGTTTATTCTGGCCCAGCTCTTATTGACAGGAATCTCGCTTGCAAGGCCAACTAATGCATCCCTAATCCCACCTTTGTCACTCTGGAATGTTCTGGCTCACTTCAGACGTGTGTGCGCGTCCATATACGGGTTATACCAGTGCATAGTGTGTGTAAGGGGGAAAAAAAAAAAAAAAGGCCACACGGATGTTGATCCCAGCTTTCTATTTGTTGGCAAAGCCAGCTATCAATCAAAAAGGCCCACTCGTACTGCTCCCATGTGTGTGCGTGTTGGTCTTGAGTGACAGGTGGAATCAAGGCTGAGGACGTTTGATAAGCTTGTATTGTCACTACAACCCCCCACCCCCACCCTTTTCCCTCCCCCGCCTCCCTTCGCACCTCGATAAGAAATACATTGGAATAGAACTGATAACGCTGTCGAAAACAGCGAAAGCCCCACTCTGAATCGCACGCACGCACGCAGGGAGCGAGAGGTGTCTTTCTTCAAGCACCTCGGCTGTAAACGATACCGTCAACAACAAACAGCAACGCTCTGGGCGAGGAGACCGTCCCGATATGGCGCGCGCGTTTGTCGGCGGAACGAGGATACGGCGCGAGGATGCGCTCGGCTTTGCTGGGAAAAAAAAAAAAAAAAGGTCCCCGGCGATAGCGGCGCGCGTTTGTGTTTGTGTGCGTCGTCGTGAACAGCGGGCGAATGAATACGGTAATAGGCTTAGAGTGGCTGAGGCGACGGTGTCAGACTTGAGCAACAACAACGACAACGCGGGCGCCCTCAAAAGGATGACTGACAGCTGTCCGTGTGATCCGCAGATTTGGGGTCAAACCTACAATATGGTTTTTTTTAAATGCTAGTTTGACAATAAAGCTGCCATCACAGTTGAGCGAAATCGGATCACTGACATCAAAACTGTTATCAAGACGGAAATGTCATCAGAAGCGAGAAGATTTGGTCGCCGAGAGCAAATTTTTGTAGCGCGTCTTATCTCAGCCCATTTCTAATTTTGATGCTCCCTCAAAACCAGAAGACTTGCGTACTTGTACGTGAGATCCAAAACTGGACATCCATGATTTGGTCTGCCCCTCTGCTCTTCAACTGGAAAACTTGCGGCCAAGTAATTCACACTGACTGCGGAACGGACGCGGTGCGTTTTTTTTGTACGGACGCCGCAAGAATAGAACCCATTCGATTCTGCGTGTCAATTCGCATCTGCCGCGGATGCAGCGCGGATGCGGCACGGCCGAAGGTTTCAGCAAGCGTTCTATTTTTTTTCCGGATTCAATCAATCAATCAATCAATCAAACTTTTTTATTTATATAGCACCTTTCATACATTCAAAAGCTTAGGTTAGATCAGTTCAAAACAGACACTTGACCATATGGTCATGACCCAAACATAACCCTTGCATGACCCTAGTCATGACAGTTTATGTTTATGTTTTCTACATTGCACTTTTAATAAATAGTTGAGGCCTGGGTCCTCAACTAAATTTGTGTTGAGAACTATAAAGGTTTACGTAGTATGTATGTAATTAGCTTGTTAATAGTTAGCAGATAAGATATTACTCTTTTAATTTAGTTTTGGTTCTTTCAAATGATTTTTCTTTGGCTTAACTCCTTCACTCACAGCCATTTTCACTGAAGCAAACTCCCTTCGCTCCTGGTGGTTTTACTAGATTTTGACTGACTTTGCAAGGCCCGCAGAATATTGTGTTTTTTTGCTATAAAAACATGGAAGAAAGATTAGAGTCTCTTCTTTCACCAGGAAAAAAAAAGTATTATTTTTATCTGTTTCCGTTTTGCAGCAATTAGCATTAGAATATCTCTAAGTTTCATCATTATTCACAAATCTGTTCAGAATTGTGGGGAAATCAGCTTGTTTTAACGTGGCCCTGGTTGTATCTCTTATACTCTTCTGCCACCTGCTGGCTGTTTTTTGTAATTACTACCTTTTTTTTTTTTTCACCCGTTCTCTGCAGTTGATAGGCTGCATCAAAGCCTTCTGTCTGCTCTAGCATTAAAAAAAAAACAAAAAAAAAACATATACCGGTAAATACATCTTTGGGACATTTAAAACATTTAAAATAGAACGCATTTATACGTTTTTGGTAGCAAATTAGTTGATATTAAAATACAAAAATGAATCTGCAGTATTTTTTTGTTGAGAAAAAGAAACTTTGGCACTTGAGCTTGGCAAAAGTTTGGGGAAAAAAAAAAGTGTTTGCAGAAGTCGTCCGTTATAGAGAAAGAACCGTGACCTGTGAAGAGATTTCCAGAAAAAAAAAGGTCATGAGCACGAAGCAAGCACAAGATTAAAGATGAACAAGAAAGAAAGTAAAAAAAAAAAAAAAAAAGCAGATAAAGAAGGGCTGACATTACCAGAGGGCAAACGAAAAGAGGGTTATTGTGAATGTGCATTAGCGGCCAACGTGATGAACTTAGATTTTCTTTTTTGTATGTGTGTTGTGTGCGCGTGTGTGTGTGTGTGTGTGGGGAAATCAATGTGAAATTACACACGCTCGGCCGGACCATTGTACAGTATATTCCACACAGGCCACTTTCCAAGATGATGCAGCTAAATAAGGCTGAACCTCAAGATCATTTTTATGGATTTTCAGGGGCTGTCAATAAAAGACAAGGACTCGGTGTGTGTGTGTGTGTGTGTGTGTGTGTGTGTGTGCGTGTGCACGCATGCGTGCACGTAAGAGAGACGTCGGGATATGTGTCACGGGGCCCGTACAATACAAGGGCCACGCCGGCTTTGTCCCTGCCCACACATTAGCAAGTCGCTGTCCCCTGCACTTGTTTTTTTTTTTCTTTTTTCCATTGACATTAGTGAGTGCCCGGGCGAGCAAGGCTCACTGATCATGGAATGAGGAGAGAGAGAGAGAGCGAGAGAGCGAGAGAGCGAGAGTGACGGCTTTCCATTCCAGAATTGGCCCGGCAAGCCAGATGCCGCCATTGTTTGGGATCAGGAGCCAAGAAATATTTGCTGTTGGGGCCGCTCATGTGAACATCACTTTCACCCATAAATAAATGACACTTTGAAGAATGAAGAACTAATTCTGAAGTAGTTTAAATTGACTTGGAGCAAGCCGGGGCTGGGTTGAACTGATAGAAAGGTCTATTTTATTTTTATTTTTTTGTATTGTGATTGTGGATGTAGATTTGTTTTGACACAGAATTGGGGAAGATTGTTTTTTTAAAGGGATACTTGACTCAATGAGCCATTTTCAGCAGTAAAAAGTGAATATTTTGTCTTTAATTAATGTGATAACTTCATTATTTTTCATGTACGATTAATACCTTTAAAAAGTCATTTTTCTACTTGCTGTCGACTGATGATGACATCACCTGTGCTGAGGAAGTAGGTATCGACCAATCATGGCTCAGTTTGCTGACCAAACCCCAGAAAACAGGTGAGCCATGATTGGTCGTTACCTACTTCCTCAGCACAGATGATGTCATCATCAGTCGACGGCAAGAGAAAAAAAAATAGTTTTAAAGGTATTAATTGTACATGAAAAATAATGAAGTTATAGAATTAATTCTGGATAAAATATGAACTTTTCACTGCTGAAAATGGTTCAATGAGTCAAAGTATCCCTTTAGGTTCTAATAGTGCGTTACAAAAGCTGTTATATCTTCAAGCGGTTCAACAAACACACTTGATTTATTTTTCCCGTGAACGCCAGCACGTTTTCTGCATCCTTTTACGGGCTTGTTGTGAAATTCCACAAGTGCTGTTTAAATAGTCAACAGACGGATGCTTAAGAGGGTGCTGAAACGCACGCACGCATTATCAGAGAGGTGTGAGCTTTCTCAGCCCGAAGATAAACAAGTGAACTTTTTTTTTTTTTTTTTTTTTTTACGGCGTCTCGACTTTATTGCGTCTTCCTGCTGACGACCAACGTCGGTCCGAGTAACCGCGTGTTGGCACGTTACGGAAGCCGTTTCATTTGCGGTTTGCTGCGAAATGCTGCCAACTTGTGTACAAATACGTCAAGTCGTTTCAATTGGTAATGCTCGGAACGTTCGTTTGAAAAAAAAAAAAAAAGTGTTATTTGAATCACGTCGAGTCCTTGAGATGAATTCTTCCCTGCGTCTCTGATACTGAAGAGTGCGTAAGCGAGTATTCGGCATGTTCTCGTCTTGCAGTTCGGTTGACACCAGAGTGTCAAAAAAAAAAAAAAAAAAAAAAAAAAAAAAAAAACCAAGACTGCACTTTGCACATGGATGTAAAGAACAAATGAGTGGAATTGGTCACCAGATACATTCCGCCAACTACATCCAGTGCAAGAGCAAACATGGCCCCTTACAAAAGATAATAATGTGTACATAAAAGCAACAAGAAGAATTTCCAGGAGATATTTCTCTGGTGCGATAGTGAAAGGTCAAGGGAATGTCGTCGGATGGTAGAGTGTTGTTTTTTTTAGCAATTGGTACACATTATACCAGTACATTCATAAATTATTATTCATGTTTATGATTTATTAAGTATGCAGTGCATTATTTCTGTTCAGGATTCTTTTTTTCCCCCCATAATTCCATGGTGTATCGACTTGCACGTGAGCAAGTAAAAAAAATAAATAAATCATAGCATTTTACCTACATTATACAAATATTTATTCAACATTTTTATGATTCGTTAAGTCTGCAATGCATTATTTCCGTTCAGGATTCTTTTTCCCCCCCCATAATTCCATGGTGCATCGACTTGCACGTGAGCAAATAAAAAAAAAACAAAAGACAATTTTTTTCATAGCATTTTATCTACATTATACAAATATTTATTCAACGTTTTTATGATTTATTATGTCTGCAGTGCATGACTTATGTTATTACATATTACACGGTATGCGCAAGTCAATACCCTGTGGCATTATGGGAAAAAAAATGCTACGTTTTTAGCATTTACCCTACAAGTTTGTTCAACACTTTTAAACCATATTGGCAGTTATTAGTTATCGGTAGAGGTTTGTTGTCAGCATCACTCAAAAACGACACAACTGATTTTTTTTATGACACCCGTTTGGGGGTCAGGAAAAAAAAAAAAAAAAAAAAACCCTAAACAAAACCAAAAATCCCTCCATCCTTTCTGGCAAATGCCAGGCAGTCTGTTTGTCAGAAGAGAAGCCAACATACTCTCAGTGCGGCGGACGGTTGCCATCCGAGTGTGCGTTCGCTAAGCCAAAATCATCCTGTTGCCTCAGTGTCGCTTTACCCCAGTCACGTCGTATTGCCATATACATACATATATATATATAATTGTGTGTGTGATTTTTTTATTTATTTTTTTGGTTTGGTGTGAAGTGCAAAGATTTTTTTTTTCTGTCAGTTATCCAGCATAAATGTGCATATTTACATCTTCCATCACACGTCGTGATGAAATTCCCCAAGATGGCAGCAAATGGAGAATGTCAGTGCCACAAACTCAAGTGGTGCTAACGATATAGGAAATGGGATCAATTTGGGTTTCCTATCATGTAGTTGAAACGTGAAATGTGAAGGTATCGTTTACGCTCGGCGGCAGCTAGCTAACGGCGAAAAAAAAAACAAAAAAAAAAAAAAACAAACCTGGCCACAGTTCATTAGCGGCGATGAGGTGAGCTGCTCATCTCCACATTGTTAGCCGGCGCTAAGCTGCAAGTAATCCCAAACAAAGGGCCGGGGGGGCCCTCACAGCAGCCTGCGTGGATTAGAGCGCTTTCCAGAAACATCCGAGAGATTCATTCACATTCAAATTGGCCTGTAAACAAAAAAAAAACAACAGAGTGGCCAGAAGAGAGGAATGAGAGAGTGAGAAGCATCTGGGATGTCGACATGTGTCATAAGCAGGGTTATTTTTCAGTTTAGTTTTTAATTTGCTTGGACTTTTTTGTTGTTTAGATTTAGGTAGTTTTCAGGGTGGTTTTGTTAGTTTTAATTAGTTTTCGTTCGTTTCATTATTAATTTTAGTTTTAAATTTTTTTTTTTATTATCCTTCCATCCATCCATTTTCTGTACCGCTTACTCCTCATAAGGGTCGCGGGGGTTGCTGGGGCCTATCCCAGCTGGCTTGGACTGATGGCGGGGTACACCCTCAACTGCTTGCCAGCCAATCGCAGAAATGTGTATCACTTGTTTGCAATATTTAAAAAAACACAATGGGAGCGATGTCATCTTTTGGTGCTTTTCTATTGGCTGCCGCTTGATGACGTCACTTCTGTGTGACACACTTTCAAACGTCCTTACTCTGGTTAAGATCAAAATAAATCGACTGAAAATCACATTTAAAATTGGCTCATGCATTAAATGAAAGATTAGAGATGAAAACGAAGGACATTTTTACTCAAATTTTTGTTAGTTTTGTAAACATAAAAACTAGATTTTTTTTTTTTTTTTTAAAGCATTTTCGTTTTTATTTTATTTCATTAACTAAATTGTTTTTGGAGTTTTAGTTTTTTCATTATTTTTATTAAACTAAAATAAGCTTGTCTCGTACCCAAACTATTTGACTTATTTTGCGAATTGAAGTAAAAGCTGTCAATCAAATGAACTGGCTTTGCTATAGCGTCAATTTGTTTATAAAATGTATTCGCTTATTAATCTGATGGCCGATCCTCCTCATCATCGGATATGTTCAAAACAGCCTGATGAAAGATGTCATCTGTCAGTCATGTAAATGACGGCAACCCGCACGGACGGATGAGTTAAAATGATGCACTCAATATTAGTTGATGTGAATTTAGATATTGATTGTCTCAAAACTCAACTAAATGTCGCTTCATTCAGAATCGTAATCGCTTTAATGTTGTCAAATCCAAACTTGTAATCACAAATGTTTTGGACGTGTGGGTTGTAACTTTGGATTTATGTTGAGTGACTGCAGCATCTTCAAACTTCTTGTTGACGTCACATTTTTAAATGCAAATAAGACATTTTAGTGAATCGAGTTCCAATGCAAGAGCTGTATGAAAACAGAACAAAAAGAATTTGATTCGCTGGCATGGACATGCAGAAGCTTGAAGTGAGACAAATATAATAAAGATTATATTAATAGTGTTAGTGTTACATCCCCAGCCCACAAGGATTCAGAGGTATCAATACGTGCTATTGCCATATTTACGAATGAAATACAATCTGTCTGCCTGCATCTGGATCAAATGCACCACAACTTAGACCGGCTTTTTACCTGCGCACGTGTCGACCGTGTTTGGTCCGACGGCGAAAGTGTGAAAAGTACAAAGAAAGTGGAATGAGCCTCGTGCGTTTGCGAGCTTTCTTTTCACGACGTCTGGCGCGTGCTTGACGATACTGAAATTCTTGCAACGTTTCCCTGATAATTGTGATGTTTCTCAAAGCTCCCATGGTGTCATTTGCGCTCGTTCCGTCGCTCCGCTCGCAGCCTTAGCGGATCGCGTCGCGTCCGTCGCCTCTTGCGGATGGATTTATAATTAAAGTGTGCTCCACTTGGCTAATATGAGTGGCATGTCTGTGATTTCCGCTTTTCCGCCCAGATTGATCAGATAGCGAGTCAAAGTCTCATTTCTTTCCCACTAAGCCTATTGAGAGTGAGAGCGCTGATCCTCTCAGCCCGTCTCGGTGTCATCCACACCGTTTTGTCTCTCAGGCTTCAAATCTCCAGCAGCATTTCCATCCTGCTGCTGCTTTTTTTTTTTTTTTTTTTTCCTCCTCCTCCTCCGCTCGAGTCTGGCCTTGAGTCTCGAGACCCTCCCCGGTCACTGCAGAGGTCGCTCGACTTTGCAGTTGGAGCAGCCCGGTGATTTTTCACTTGTTGAATTCTCTCGAGATTTGTTTCAAATTGAGGTATTACGCTTGATTCTGGAACGAATCACTGTAAAAAGGATATACAGTAATATGTCCTTTATTATGTTAATGTCATAATGTCAGTTTGGTGTCGATTGCTTATGCAGTTATTCTGTCCCTTATGATGATGATAATGTCAGTTGCTATGTCTCATATGATGACAATGTATGATGAGATGTCTCATATGATGATAATGTAAGATGATGTCCACTGTTAGTTTGTCTCGTCTTATGCGGTTACCATGTCCCTTGTGATGAAAATGTCATTATGTTGTCAGTTGCTATGCATTTGCTATGTCCCATATGATGACAATGTAAGATGATGATTGCTGCTGGACATGTAAATTTCCCAGAGTGAGCGATCCCAAAGGGATCAATAAAGTCAAGTCTAAGTCTAAGTGATTATAATGTGAATGCAGTGTCAGTTGCTATGCAGTTGCAATGTCCCATATGATGATAATGTTAGATGATGTATTACCCATTACAAGTTTGTCTAGTCTTATGCCGTTACTATGTCCTTTATGGTAATGTGATCATGTTGTCAGTTTGTTATCACTTGCTTATGCTGTTACTATGTCCCTTATGATAATAATGCCAGTTGCTATATCCCTTATGATAACGTATGATGAGATGTCTCATATGATGAGAATGTAGGATGAAGATGTCCACTCTTACTTTGTCTAGTCTTATGCAGTTACCATGTCCCTTGTGATTATGTTGTCAGTTGCTATGCAGTTTCCATGTCCCACATGATGATAATGTAAGATGATGTATTAGCCATTATTAGTTTGTCTAGTCTTGTACAGTTACTATGTCCTTTATGATAATGTTGTCAGTTTGTCACTTGCTTATACTGTTACTAGGTCCCTTATGATGCCGATGTCAGTTGCTATGTCCCTTAGATGACAATGTATGATGAGATGTCTCATATGATGATAATGTAGGATGATGATGTCCACTCTTAGTTTGTCTAGACTTATGCAGTTCCCATGTCCCTTATGATTGTGATTATGCTGTCAGTTGCTATGTCCCATATGATGATAATGTAAGCTGATGATGTATTAGCCATTATTAGTTTGTCTAGTCTTGTGCAGTTCCTGTACTGTATGACGATAGTGTGATGTTGTCAGTTTGCTGCCACTTGCATATGCGGTTACTATGTCACTTTGGATGATAATGAACGATGATGTCCCAATTGATGATAATGTAGGATGATAATGTACAAGTATTAGCCACTCTTAGTTTGTCTAGTTGCGTGCAGTTACTATGTCCTTTACGATGACGATGCGATCATGTCAGTTGCTATGCAATTGCTATGGTCCTATATTAGTCACTCCAGTCGCTCGTATTTTATCAGTAGGCCTTTATTCTGTCCTATAGAATTGTGCATCCGAGTGAGAGTTACTGAATGCCACTTTTGTCAATACGTCGATGTTTTGTTTCGATTGCTACCCTCCCATGCAAGCTGTACCTCCGCGTGTTCGAAGTCGCTTCCATGCATGCAGCACTGCACTCTCAGGTGTGCTCGGGGAAAAAAAGTAAACACATGTTTGATAGCAATTCAAAAATACATTTAGGGCCACTAAATTACAATTTGCTATTGACCAGTGTCGTGAAATTCTTTCTCCAAACTTGCTTTCACTGTTTGCAACTGTTGTTGTGATGAGAATCAACAGCTGCGGCGAGGATGTATTAGAGGTGATTAGATTGATGACATGATTGTCTGCGATTAAGCACAATTAATCGCTCAGGTTGGTGGCGCACAAACGTTATGTGGCTCTTTGATAGACAGGCTGTGCTCACATTGTAACGACCGCGGTGACATCCAATAATGTTTGGCCCGGGATCATCCCGCGTGTGCTCATTGTGTTTGCTGCTCAACACTTTATCGATTAGCCGCGAGTTAATTACAAACGACGTCAACCGCCGCCTGAGCTTTCACTTTGCCCGCGACGGCAACAACAACACCTGCATGGCATCTTCAACCTCACGCATGCATGCAGCTTCCACTTTCATGCTCGCCCCCATTAGCATCTGCACAAGTGTGACATTTCACAGCCATGTGACGAGGGGATTGCCCTTAAATAGGCGGGATTAATAAGCAAAAGGGTCTGAAGGCTCTTTTAAATCTATTGAGCGCAACTCGAGGGGAAATTTGTGTCAAAAGCACGGCGGGCCTTTTGCAGGCTGGATTTAAACGCCATTGCAAAAAAAATAAAAAATAATCTGACCATGATAATAATAATAATAATAATAATAATAATAATAATAATAATAATAATAATAGCAGCGTTTGGCCAGGCAGAATTTTCCCCAACATGCTTTTTCTCTATTGGCACTTTTTCCTCTTTTGACATCGCCTCGTATTTTGTGCAAAAAAAAAAGGAGAAAAAAAAAAAAAAAAAGGAGCGAAAAGAATCTTTATCAAATCCCCATTCTGGAGCTTTCAATAAGGCAGGCCATTACCTCACTGGCGCTTTTGTTCGGCCTATACAAGGAGAACAAAATGGTTATTCAGGAGGACGCTTTAGATTTTTATTGTGGGCTTGCTATTCACAAAGAGCAGCGTTATTGTATTAAAAAAAAAAAAGAGAGAGAACCATCTGTGGCAGAAACAATGGCTTCAAATTATCTGTGAATACCCAGTGAACAAAATATAAAGCTTTTTTTTTTTTTTGTCCCTGCTCATTATGTGGGCTAAGCTAGGGGGTGGAAGATAGGAGAGGAGAGGCTGCACACTTTGCTATAACTGACTTTTGTTGTTCTTGCTTGCATTCTTCTCCCTTTTTCAATCGGCCCTTTTCTTTTTCTTTTTCTTTTTTTTTTTTGCTCCACATTGTGCGTCGCCGTCAACGGCTTTCCTTGTTGCAGGGCGAGGCGAGAGCAGACGGAGGAAGCGAAGCGCCGGCGACGGATCCGAGAAGCCTCCGCGCGGGCGGACTGCTGCGGCGGGAGAAAGTGGGGAGGCTCCATGCATGCATGCATGCGTGCATGCATGCGTCCATGCATGCTCGCTCGGACTCGTTTTGGGTCGCCGGAGCTCGGCTGAACTGACGCGTCGTGCAAGCCGGAGAAGATTTGACGGCGCTGGAAGGGGGAAGATAACTTTTTTTTTTTTTTTTTTTTTTTTCTTCGCCCTATTCTGCCAATCACGACGAGAGGAAGACGACGCTCCCCCAGAGCCAGTAAGTTGCAGCGCGGACAGCAGGAGAAGCCTTTGGTTAGTTAGTGTGCGTGCGTGTGTGCGACACTGTGGGTGGGTGCGTGTCGTCAGGCACCATGTTGTGGAATGACGCTCGATGGCATCAAAATGACCGGCGGAAACGTATACTATTATTATTATTATTATTATTATTATTATTATTATTATTATTTAATTAAATTATTTATTACTTATTGCCGAGGTGCTGTTTACTATAGTAATTTATAATTTATAATAATATTTGTAATTTATTAAAATTATCTTAATGAATAATAAAGTTCATTTATAAAAATAATTTAATAGTGAATTATAAATTTTATTTGAATGTATAGTAATTTTTAAAATAATTTTAAAATAATATCACACTTAAGAACATATGAAAACATCTTTCACTGTATTATTTTTCATTTAAACCTATAATTTACAAAATGAAAACCCATTTTACAATAATTTTTTTTGGGGGGGGGGGTGGGGGCCTAAACTTTGTTCCTTATCAATTTCAAGAGGAAAACAATCAGCAATTAGCGAGGCAATAAAAATGATTATTTATAAATGTTATAGTGCAATTTGGTACAGCTCTTCAAAAGAAAATCTACAAAATATTGTTGGAGTATAAGAGTGGTGATGTTTTGATTATTTTGAAGTGTGTCGATCTGCAGTCCCTGGTACGGCCCCTAGTGGCAAAAACATCAAACTTATTATGCCATGTATATTTTAATCGCCATAAATCTTTACTGTATAAACCGTTGATCACATTCGAATGTTAAAAAATGTATTAGAAGCATATGATGCTGCATGTGGTCCTAATTCAACAATTCCAAATTCGATATTCGTGGCATTTTTTATATATATTTTTTTTAATTCCATTAAGACTCTTTTTTTTTATTTTTATTTTTTTGTCTCATAATGTCTCATCACTTCGATTAGTCTAACCACAAACATTTGATTATCACGGCTTGCTACATTAGTTGCATCCATTGAAACCGTGGGGGCTTTTTTTTTTTTTTTGAACAAGTGCACTGCGAGTTTCTCCTTTTTTTTTTTTTTTTTTTTTTTTTTTTTTTTGAATCCGCCATGATTGTGGATGCAGCAGGGCCATTCCCGCTTTCAGGGAGCCGCGCCGCGCGCCTCGCAGGTCCCCGCTGCTCCTTTATTATCCTAAGCAGATTAGAGGTAGCGGGGAACACACTCAGATGCAGATAGCAGCAGCCGAGCGGCCCATTTCAAGCTTGCATTATAATGGGGCGAGCTGCATGTGTCGCCTCTCACAGCCTATTAACGCGCCCGATGAATCTTATGTAAGGTTGCAGGGGCCGCCATCATGAGAGCACATGCAGGCCGGGGGGGGGGGGGGGGGGGGGGCCTCCATCCGCTCCTTTCCAAATCATATCAAATGGAGAACAAAAACAAAAAAAACAAGGCTTGATCTATATTCCATTTCAATGATGATTTCATCTAGCGACACTCGGGTTTAATTTAATTAGTTCAGGTGCGTGCATCTTGATAATGTTGTCATAAAACAACTATTTGATCAAACGGGGCTTGAGATGAATTTATCAATATGAGATTACCCTATATTCCTTTTTTTTTTTTTTATTTCCACCACATTGTTTTATTTGAGAGAACTTCTGGTTTGTGAAAACCCCACTTGAGGCTTTACTTGCACTTCTTCCTCTTGCCAGCAGACGGCGCTCGTGTCACGCAGCATGGCAACACGCACGCACGCGCGCAGGCAGGCTGCAGTGCAGATTGAACCTGCAAAAAAAAAAACAAGTGGCTTGCTTGCTTGCATACAACTGAAACTTTCTGGTTTTGCATGGAGGCTTGTGAGGAGGCACGTCGGGTTCGGTTCGGTTCGGTTTGATGGCCGAACAGGAAGAGAAGCAAGCAGGTGTACGTCGCTTGTCATGCCGGCTAATTGGCTGACATGCTTGAAATCAACCGCACAAGCATTTACTCCATCTTGAAAATATTCCTCGTTCACTTGTAAAGCCGGTATGAGGGGTGGGGGTGGGATGATGGGGTCCCCCCCCCCCATCCCCAAAGTCCCAACAACAACAGCAGCAGCACTGTGGCTGCAGTGGAAGTGAAGTTTGCGTCTTTGTCCTGACAGATGTAGCGACAAGATGGCAAACAAAACGCGCTTATTTGTGCTGAGATGAGCTCGTCTGCCTTCTGTGTGTGTGTGTTGGCATTCAACTTCCACAACACACACACAAAAGGGAAAGAAACATCTTGGATTACCTTCGACTCTCTTTTTCAACTTTAAAACCAAGCAACCCAACACACCACTAGAGATTCAGTGCTTTGAGTTAACTAACAAAGTTTCTTTAAGTGTTATCAGGGGTCGTTTTAGTGGGTTAGTGGTGACTTTTTTTTTTATTGGTCTTATAACATTTTTTGAGGGGTAATTTTGCCCAATCACACATTTGCGGATTGAAAATCAAGTTTACCAAACAATCTGTGGCCAACCCAGGGATGGCGCTACAGCGGGGCCAGGAGGGGGCTATTACCCCCCCCAGTCAGAAATATTTGTCGCCCCCCCCCCCCCAACACTTAACTTGATATTACAAAATGTATTTATAAATGGTTTTCTCAGCCCCCATACATCTTTAAAACGACTGCGTCAAAATAAGCCAATTTTTATAAATAAATAAATAAATAAAATAAATGAATGAATGAATGAATAAATAAATAAAATAAAAAATTTTTTTTTTAAACCAATCAGCCTACTAGTTGGGTCTATTAGACCTCTTTTTTTTTTTTTTTTTTTTTTATTTATTTTTTTTTAATACATAGTGGCTCGGATCTTTTTTTTTTTTTTCCCAGAAAATTTTGGTTATTTTTGTCCCAGCATTTTTAGAGTGCATAAACTGTTTTGTTTTTTGTTTTTTTTTTACATTTTTATGTATTTATTTTTGTAGCTTTGAAATTAAGTTTCTAAAAACAAACAGGGCGCACACAGCGGGGCTAATCGCATTGTCAGAAAGACCCTTAAAATTGCTGGGTCCAAAAATCACCAAAATTGGGTCACAAAATAGATTGGCCCACTACATGGGTCAATGTGACCCAACCTTTTGGGTTATTTTGCCCCCCCCCCCAAAAAAAAAAAAAAAAAAAAAAAAAAAAAAAAAAAACAACAACAACAGAAAGTTGGGTCAAATGTTGAGTGAGGGCAAGCAAGGTTGTCCCTATACTTTTGACCAAAGTTGATATATATAATATATATATTTGATATTGTAAAATATATTTAGAAATTGTTTTCTTTCTACGGTCAGGTCCCCTTTATCCCTGGTGAGAGAGTGAGAGAGGGAAAAAAAACCCTGGAGGTGTCCCTGTCCCAACCTTTTAATTATATATATAAAGCAAACCAGCTTTATAGAATTATCTCATGTTGCGACAGTGCTTCCACATATATAAATATTTTAAATAGTCAATATGTACTTTGCATTGGCTCATCCGAGTGTGCGCGCATGTCTGTCTTGTCTATGAGTGCGTTTTTTTTTTTTTTTTCCCTCGGTGCAGGGCAGGCCACGCCCCCGCGATGCTAATCAAAGCCTCCCATTGGCGCGTCCCGGGTAGCAAGTCGGCCGCGATTGGCCAGGCCGAGGCCATTTATTTGCTGACAGCCGCGTCACTTGAATGGTTGTCTATTAACTTGTTCCCAAACTATCTGGACTTGTCACGGCTCGGGCGGACAGCACGCGGGAGTGGGAAAAAAAAAAAAAAAAAAAAAAGAAGAAGAAGGAAAAAAAAAAGTCCACTTTGTTGATGCCTTTTTGGAGAAGCGACTTGCGGGCGAAGAACAAGTTTTGTGGACACAACATCGCGGGGACCTTTTTGGGGAGAAGGTTCGCTCTTCTGTGTGTGGGGCAACTCCAAACGCGCACGCGCGCCGGGGGAGAGAGAAGCTTGTGGAAGCTCGCCTTGTTTTTGTTCACAGCAACAACAACCAAAAAGTTGCCGAGAGAATCGACAGGTAACTTTTTTTCTTCTTCTTTTTTTTCTTTGTGGATTGTCGTTGTCGTCGGATTGTCCTGTTTGGACTCAAGTCACAGCGCGCGCGTTCACGTTTCACCTGCTCGGGAGCAGCAGCAGCAAGCAAGCAGGCAGCATTCAGCCATGTATAACATGATGGAGACAGAACTGAAGCCCCCCGCTCCCCAGACCAACACGGGGGGCAACGGCAACACTGTTGGCGGCGGAGGCAACCCGAAAAACAGCCCCGAGCGGGTCAAGCGGCCCATGAACGCCTTCATGGTGTGGTCGCGCGGCCAGCGGCGGAAGATGGCGCAGGAGAACCCCAAGATGCACAACTCCGAGATCAGCAAGCGGCTGGGCGCCGAGTGGAAACTTCTGTCGGAGAGCGAGAAGAGGCCGTTCATCGACGAGGCCAAGCGGCTGCGGGCCCTGCACATGAAGGAGCACCCCGACTACAAGTACCGGCCGCGGCGGAAGACCAAGACCCTGATGAAGAAGGACAAGTACACGTTGCCCGGCGGGCTGCTGGGGGCGGGCGGCGGCATGGGAGGCGGCGGCGGCATGGGAGGCGGCGGGGTCGGGGTCGGGGTCGGGGTCGGGGTCGGCGTCAACCAGCGCATGGACACGTACGCGGCGCACATGAACGGCTGGACCAACGGCGGCTACGGCATGATGCAGGAGCCGCTGCACGGCTACCAGCACCCGGGCCTGAACGCGCACGGCGCCGGCCAGATGCAGCCAATGCACCGCTACGACATGAGCGCGCTGCAGTACAACAGCATGGGCGGCTCGCAGGGCTACATGAACGGCTCGCCCGCCTACTCCATGTCCTACTCGCAGCCGCCGCCGGGCATGAGCGCCGCCCTGCAGGGAGGCTCCTCCATGCCCGCGTCGGTGGTCAAGTCCGAGTCGAGCAGCTCCAGCCCGCCCATCGTCACCTCGTCGTCGTCGTCGCACCGGGCCGCCGCCGCCGCCGCCGCCAACGCCGCCGTCGCCCCGGGCTGCCAGAGCGGCGACCTGCGGGACATGATCAGCATGTACCTGCCCGGGGCGGAGGTGGTCGGCGAGCAGACCGCGTCCCAGACCAGACTGCACATGTCGGGCCACTACCAGAGCGCCGTGCCGGGGACGACGATCAACGGCACGCTGCCGCTCACGCACATGTAAGAACGGCGAGCGGACAAACTTTTCATGAAAAACAAACAAACGAACGAACGTTGGACTATTTTTGTACAGGGAAAAAAAAAAGTTGTATAGCAGGAAACGGACAAAAACGTCTTTTTTTGTCCCCCCCCCCCCCCCCCTTTGATTTGTTTTAAGGAAGCTCTAAGGAGCCGCGCAGGAGCGAGGCAGGCTGCAGGAGGGGCCCCTCTCGAACCCTCGTCACTGCTTGGATCAAGTTTTGCAAGACGACGACAAAGTGGGAAGTCGCAATCAAATGTTTTTATTATCGCAATCATCTTTTGTACAGTATTTATCAAAGAAACGTTAACAATCAGATGAAATTGTTCAACTGAGAGGTTGCATCCTTTTTTTCTTCCCTTTTTATATAGCTATATATCTATATTAAAAAAATAAATAAAAATAAAGCCAGTTGAGTAGAAACTATTCGAATGTTGGCAAAATTAACGTTGGAAAGGAAAAGGGACAAACAAACAAAAAAAAAAAGCAAACAAGTTTCATTCATCGATCGATTTGATTTCGTTATAAGAAAGCAATGAGACTTTTTTTTTTTTTCATCTTTAAGTTAATTTATCTTCCCGTCTCCCACTTTTCATCCATTTTGAGGTATGATGCTTGTGCTCTTCATTTTCTAATTGATTTGTACAATTTCTGTATATTGACTTGTGTGATATTTTATGTTTGTTTTTTTTATCCTCCAAATTCATTCCTGTAGTTGGAAAAAAAAAGGAAAGTCGACCACTCCGTGTAAATATGCTGAAACTAATAACCATCCTTATAACAGTTCAACTGAGTATATTTTTTTTTCCATATGCAGTTTGAAAAGAATAAATTTTGGAAATTTGGAATACTTGAAATGTTTTGAGTTTTGATTGTATATTTGGCGTGTCTTCATTTATTATTATTTTTTTTGCAAAATGTAAATCATGAATTTAAAATGCGGTGCTTTTCATTTGCCTTTCAAATTTCAACTCGCGACTTTTGGCTTGGTGGTTAAAACCGCGTTTGTGTTTTCTATAGTGGCTGTCGACGGAAAAAAATAATAATAATCAAGCCCCAATCATGGTTAAACTTGGTTGCATGGAAAGATTAATCTGCAACAAAACATTCATCAAGATTTACAGTTTTTATGCTCCTTCTAAAATCAGCATTTAACATTTTTCAACGGCCTTTTAATTCTAATCATAATCATAATAATAAATACATTTTTTTTTTTACGATGGGAGATGAAGATAAATTATCTGCCAGTCATCAAGTTTGCAAATCGACAATAATTTAGTTGATTTAAAGAAAAAAGAAAAAAGAAAAAGTGTCTCCTTATTGTTTGGATTTAGGCCTTTTTGTCTCTTCATTTAAAAATGTATTTCAGCTGTCTTAGATTCATTTCTGTGCATGTGTGGCTATTTTTTTTATTTTATTTTTTAAATGCAATGTTTAATCAGCACGACTCTCACTTTCTCCCGCGCATGCAAGCAAGCAAGACCTTCGTGTCTTTTTTTTTGTTGTTGTTGTGTTTTTTTAATAAGCTGCTCCTAAACGGCAGCCAGCCTGCAGCCGCCACTTCTCTTTTGGAGAAAGAGAGAAAACAAAATAATCCTCAAAACGAGCTAACGGCTCGTTTTGAGTGATACTGACGGTTTGAAATCTGCTCGATTCCGATTTGGACCGTTTGTGTTCATTTTGCCGGTTTTGTTTGGGCTCCCATGGGGGATCTTGGCTCACATTAACCGGCAGATGAATATTTGAAGAGGCCGTGTCGGGTCGTCCCCTTGCAGGGAAAGGAAAAAAAAAAAAAAGGTGAAAGGATCGTTGCATGGTCGCTTCATCATTTATTGATCCAAGAATTGTTTGTAATAAGGCAAGCGGTGATAAACAATTTGTGCACGTCTAAAAGGGCTGAACCAGAAAGCCTATTAAAGTGTCTCTTCTGTTCCCCCCACAGACCCCCCCGCACTCTTTGTAGCGACATCGGGTCCCTGCTTAGTGGCCCCGAGGACAGAATAAATTATGTTGTCACCTTTGATGTGGCGAGTGAAATTATGCAACGTGGATGTTGTAAAAACGTTTCATTTATTGGAGCCTCGTTTTTAGATGTGCGCTGATGGATTTTAAAAAAAAAAAAGAGAGGAAAAAAAAACGCAGGGTGATCATTTGTGTTATTACAAGAGGCCTGTTTCGTTTTGATGTAGTGTCATAATGTGCTGTAAAAATATACGTTTTCGATTTTTATTTTTGTGTGTGTGTAAAAGGAAATGATCTAAAAGGCCTTTACCATTAAAAACAAAACAAAATAATTTATTGTAAAGTGAGGCTGGGCCCAAACATTTGACAACAAATTATTTCGTTGGTAAAAATTCGGACGAATGTGCCAAAAAAAAAAAAAAAAAATGTTTCGGAATCTTAATTGGATGTTAATTGTCCATCTTTTCACCTTCCCGCCATGCAAGCAAGCAAGCAAGCAAACGTCCCGAGCATCCGTCCATGCATTTCCTGTGCTCGCGTGCTGAGCAGGTCCTGCAGGCGCTCGCGGATATTTAGACTGCAACAGGTGGGAAGCGCGCGCCGCTGCTTTTCTTTCTTTCTTTTTCTTTTTTTTTCTCCCCACACACCCCGCCTGGGGATGAAGGAAAAAAGAAAAAAAGAAAAAACCGTCCCAGATGTTATGCGTGATAAGCTGCCACGGCGTGTGGTGATCCGCAGGGTTGGTTGCTTTCAAGGGGGCTTTAATCACCTGCATAGAAATTAAAAAGTGCTCGACACGACACGTTTAAAATGTGCAGCAAGTTTTCAGCAATGAATTGAGTTTGCACGTTTGCGTTGATTGCGCTCTTCAAAAAAAAAAAAAAAAAGTTGGGTCCAAAAAAATAACCCAATTTGGGTCGAAATTGGATCCATCTACTTGGGTCAAATTGAACCAACTTTTTGTACAAAAAAACCCTCAAAAACAAATTATTCAACTTTTGGAGGATTTTTTAATTATTTTTTTTAAAACACATAAGCGACCCAAATTTGGGGGGTGTTTTATATATAAAAAAAAACAAAGTTTTGTACGAAACCAAACAATTTCTGGGATTGTTTTATACAAAATGACCCATTTTTTTTGGGCTTGTTTTAATGATCCAACGTTTGGAGTTCGTAAACCCCCCATAAAAAAAAGCAATGTTTTGTACAAAACCAAACAATTTCTGGGGTTTGTTTTATACAAAATGGCCCATTTTTTTAACGTTGTTTCACAAATTGCAGGGAAAAAAATGCACAAAGGAACCCAGAAAATTGGGTCAGAATGGTTTAAATTTTCACCCAATTTGGGCTCTTTTTGACCCAACTTTTTTTTTTTTTTTTTTCTTAATATTTATGCAATTATAGATTATTAGGTGCAATGATGACATCCTCTATTTTCACCATACGTCAACCAAATTTTTACAATTATTGCATAATGTTGTCACAAATCAAGCGAAATTTTCCCACATTTGAACTCATCAAGACGACAAAAAACTGTGACGCCAATTCTTAATGCATTTCCGGTCATTCGTCACAGAGGGCAACTTTTGCATACGTGATTGCTAAAGATGAGCTTTGAGTACAGCTGAAGCGTCAAACCAGAGACCGATGCAGCGTGTCTTGTGTCTTGTGTCTTGTGCGTGTAGGAGGAAGAAACTCGCCTTCCCTGCACCTGCACTTCTTTGGCAAACAGAGTGAGTGAGTAAAGACCACACACTGACTCAACAGCATGTCATCGGCCTCGCAGTGCTCCCGGCCACATGTGTTCTAGGTGGCTCCAGGCCTCTGTGAAGCCCCGCCCCCAAACCCCACCCACTCACTCACACCATCACGTCACCAGCGAGCAGCTCCGGTTGCGTTTTATCATCTGTGCTCATTGATGCTGACAGCTTCATAAAGATAAAAAACATATCGGCATGCTTCACAGCCGATCCCGATTCCAAATCGGCCGCGATCAACGGCTACATTTTTTTACGTGATTTTTTTTTCATTTTTTTTTTTTTATGTACAAAACTACAACAGCCTAATGACAAAATACATTCGCGGCGTTTACGCTTCTGTTAACATATTCCTGTTTTGCCTCTTGATGAGATTAGCAAAGGCCAGGAGAAAGTGCCGGCAGAGTTTTTTTTTTTTTGGGGGGGTGCAGAGGATTTGTGAGAAGAGCCCAGCACCAACAATAAGGCCTGTTGTCGTCCGGCCAGCCTGCCGGGGCAAATCCTGCTTCTGTGGTTACTCTGCTCTCAAAGCAGCAATAAAAATAACTCGGGCCGCTATGACGATGAGGTCATTTCGATGCCACATTACTACAAAGATTCCAGTCGCTCGTTTGATCTCTTTTTGATACGCAACATTTTACATGATAAGGCGTTTCATCGTTACTAATGATTTGTCAATGTGGCATTTCAAACTTTTTGAGGTCCAAAACATACTTTTTAAAAAAAATGATAACTTTTATGTGTGACAATATTTTCTTCGAGAAAGTTTGCTATCACATTTCCACTTGACTTCATTTTTACTACCGATACCAGGTATCGATATCGGGCCGATACCAGCCTTTTTTCAAGTACTCGTGACGCGGACGAGTACAAGCGAGCGATGGCAGAGGGGGAAGACGTTTTAAGTGAGTCCTCCTTGCCTGTAAGTGGCGCTAGCTTGCTAGCTAGTTTTTCACCAAAACTTCACCGGTTTGGAAATCCATCAAAATTGTGAATCTTAAACTAAAAGAGCATTTTTGTGTTTTATTTTTAGCGTTAAGACTATTGAAGAGTGACTGTGCTGTTTTTTGTTTGTTTGTTTTTGTTCAAAATTAAAGGAAATGTATTTGTTTAAAAACATCTTTTAGTGATTTTTTTTATTTGTCAAAATGTACTTCTAGTATTCGGACCCCTGGTAACCCGGCCATTCAAACCAATGTGGAATTGGCACTCCTGGTAAAAAAAAAATAAAAAATAAGAATTTAATAATTTTGAAAATTCCTCTTGAAATTGTCCTTATGAAAGTACAACTTGAATTACAGCTCTTGTATTACGTTCTGCTTGGTGAGCATCATCTTAAATTGTGTTGCTGGAAAGATGAAATGTCATTGAAACAAATTTGACACACAAATCGTTCAAATATTGACGGAGGTGACAGAAATTGAGTTGCGGGAAAAAAAAAAAAAGTTTTCGTCGTGTTTTGATTGTGTACGATCATCTTTCTGGCTGTTTGTTTGTCGTCATTTGGAGCTTCCTTGATCGGGAAGGTCTGTTGAGCTGATGGGACGGACGGCATCATCATTAACAAGCCAACAGACACAGGACTGCCCCCCCCCCCCCCCCCCCCCCTGCCCCCTCCCAACTCTCTGCTCTCAATTCCCAGCATAGACACTAACCTCTTTCACTCGATCATCGGCCCGACTCGCTCCCTTTCCCTCCACCGACTGCAGCTCACAACAGCACCGGCCATTGTTCCCGGGCTACCCCCCCCGACCCCCCCCGCCGCCCGACCCCCCCAACCCAACCCAACTGTTGACCAACAACTCCACTCGCACATTAAACGGAGAGGGGGTTTGTCCTAATTTAGAATATGACACATCCAGAATTGAATGTGGAGAAAAGAAAAGGCGAAAAGGGGTCGCTGAAATGTTTGGAAAAAAAGTTGTGAAAAAAAGGCCGCTGACGAGAAATGACGTGGCAGCAGGCCAAATCGACAAAAAGATGGCGCATTGCCGTGGTGAAAAACTCAAATCAACTTTTCTTCTTAAAAAAAAACAGTCTAAAATGTCGAAAAAAAAGTATACATTTGCTTCCCTGGGACCGAACTTTATTGAAGTCGATTCCGTATCGCTGCAACATCAACACTGTACTAAATGTAAATGCAACAAAGGGGTGTCAAAATTAGTGCATTAAATTTGGGTTAATATAAAGTTACTTTAACACCACTAATTGCTTAAAAGCCCGATTGACTAGGAATGCAACTATATCCAAACATAACGATACGATATTAGCACGATATGAAGGTCACGATACGATAATTATTACTATTATTATTACAAACACAATATTGTGCTTTTTTACATAACAGCAATCATAGCATAGATGTTGAACATAGAAGGCCAAAACATCCCGAATGAAAATTAAATTGCACTAATAAACTAGCCACTAGAGGGTGCTAGAACTGCACAAATGGAAATCAACCTGAAATGAAAAATGACCTCAACACAAATCAATATCACACTCGTTTTTTTTACAGTACAGTACAACTTTTTAATTTTAACTAAATTTTACGAATTATTAGGAAATTACTCCATCAGTGACTACAAGATGCAGCCATATTTCATATTAGTTTAATATTTTTGACACTTTAATGTTACCAAGAGTACGAAAACTACCTTTAGAACAGATAGAAAATTTGCGATTAATCACAAGTTAACTATTGAAGCTATGCGATTAATTGCGATTAAAAACCTTCATCGCCGGACACCCTTAATTGCAAAATATCGATAAAATGTCAACAAAATAACTTCTGTGACAGTAAATATTGAGCCAAGGTCACTATTGTTAAATGTGTCCAATTTTTCTGGGGCCTTTTCATTCTTTTGAGTTGCTGCTTTCCTTTTCCGAGCAAACGTGTCCACATTTTCGGTGAGACGAGATGACCACTCAGCCACTTACTGGAGAAACGAAAGAACGACGTGACAATGAAAATGGCGATGTCCAACGTCGGACTTTTCAACGTGTCGCCTTCGCCGGCGATTTCTATCGATTGCATCAGTTTGCGATCGAGTTATTCTGGCGCCGGCGACTCGGCGCTCTCGTCCGTCCGTCTCTGCCACGATTCTCTGACAGAAGCCGTTGTTGGGCGGAAAGAGTGGCCCCTTTCAGTCGGGGGTGTCCCCTCGGGGGCCGGCTGGGTGAGATAATCAGACAGGACAGTTACAGACCGGCAGGCGGGCAGATGCCGCATAGACTCAACTTGTCTCCGGCGCGCACAGTAAGAAGCTCTATCTTATCTTAAGAAAAAAAAAACGAAGATTACATTCACCCCGAATTAAAGTCAAGCTCGTTTCCTTTTCACTTGTGAGGAAATTTGCTTGTAAACAGGAGTCGGTCTATGTTGGCAAAATCGACTGAAAATGTTTCAATAAAATATCGCAAATTATAAACAGAAACGTGTAACCGATGCGCGGAAAAATTTTGTGTTGAGCAAAATGCGCAAAATTTAGTTTGGAAAGTTTCAAGCCAAGATGGAGATTCATCCAAAAGCTCTTGATAAACTTTTGTGAGCAGATGAGACCAAAATCATTTTTGGTGCTGCAGTCTTTTTTTTTTTTTTTGCTGGAACATTCTACTCCCGTTTCGTATTTTGTTTGGTTCAAATTGTCTTTCGATGAGGTTGTTTGCTTTGGTATGCAATTGAAATGTGGACCAGAGTTGTTTTAAAAAAAAAAGAAAAAAAAAGAGAGAAATACATATTTAGATGCATAGAAGCCTGATTTGAAATGTCCACATATAAAAGTTTGGAACAACTTTGTCATGCTATTCAACGCCAAAAATATATGAATCAAAATCCGGCAAGGTAGAATATGTTTGCCTTTATCAATTATAAGTTTTGCATCAAATTAAGAATGACCATTTTTAGATTTTACTTTTTTTTTTTTTTTTTTTAAGATATAATTCATTGCTGGGTCGATTTCGTTACTCTGACTTGTGAGTAAACATTAAAAAAAAAAAAAACTTGACTCAATTTGTGTTAAAAGGATACTTTGACTCAATGAACAATTTTCAGCAGTGATAAAGTGATTATTTTG